>NC_134881.1:54561522-54606522 GCF_041734735.1 Babylonia areolata | reverse complement strand
ACAGGTAGGGAATGGTCACCAGTCCTATGACAGAACAGGTAGGGGGGAATTGTCACCAGCCCTATGACAGAACAGGTAGGGGGGAATGGTCACCAGTCCTATGACAGAACAGGTAGGGAATGGTCATCAGTCCTATGACAGAACAGGTAGGGGGGAATGGTCACCAGTCCTATGACAGAACAGGTAGGGGGGAATGGTCACCAGTCCTATGACAGGACAGGAGAACAGGTAGGGAATGGTCACCAGTCCTGTGACAGAACAGGTAGGGAATGGTCACCAGTCCTATGACAGAACAGGTAGGGGGGAATGGTCACCAGTCCTATGACAGAACAGGTAGGGGGGAATTGTCACCAGTCCTATGACAGAACAGGTAGGGAATGGTGACCAGTCCTGTGACAGAACAGCTAGGGAATGGTCACCAGTCCTATGACAGAACAGGTAGGGAATGGTGACCAGTCCTGTGACAGAACAGGTAGGGGGGAATGGTCACCAGTCCTTTGACAGAACAGGTAGGGGGGAATGGTCACCAGTCCTATGACAGAACAGGTAGGGGGGAATGGTCACCAGTCCTATGACAGAACAGGTAGGGAATGGTCACCAGTCCTATGACAGAACAGGGAGGGGTAATGGTCACCAGTCCTATGACAGAACAGCTAGGGAATGGTCACCAGTCCTATGACAGAACAGGTAGGGAATGGTCACCAGTCCTATGACAGAACAGGTAGGGGGGAATGGTCACCAGTCCTATGACAGAACAGGTAGGGGGGAATGGTCACCAGTCCTATGACAGGACAGGAGAACAGGTAGGGAATGGTCACCATTCCTGTGACAGAACAGGTAGGGAATGGTCACCAGTCCTATGACAGAACAGGTAGGGAATGGTCACCAGTCCTATGACAGAACAGGTAGGGAATGGTGACCAGTCCTGTGACAGAACAGGTAGGGGGGAATGGTCACCAGTCCTTTGACAGAACAGGTAGGGGGGAATGGTCACCAGTCCAGCAGAGATGCTGTTATGATTTTGCTGTATTTTGTTCAGACCTGTTTACTAGTATGATTTTGGTGTAATTTGTACACCATTTTGACTTGGAGTACGCCAGTACGTTAAAATAGATTTCAGTATGACTTTTGATGAAAGAAAAAGAAAGGTTTTGGCCTACCAGAGCGATGGTGTGTGTGTGTGTCTTACCGGGCAAGTGAGAAACAGTAACTGTTAATCCCACCTAATAGAATCAGTTCCTGACACTGTTTGTCTCACATTGCAAATGCTGGCTTTTCTTTTCTAACTCTGTATGTTGCTGTTTGCAGTAGAGGTTAAAAAAGTCCATAGTCTTGAGTTGGCCCTGGATGGTCAGCTGGGCCAAACTGAAATCAACAGTGCTAATAAATCTGATATATATATATATATATATAAGACAGTTGTACTGTGCAAATTACAGAATCACAGTTTCGGATATGTTCGCTTGGTACACTATTTTGAGGAGGAGTACATCATTTTTTTTGACAAGAATACACCAAACACAAATAAGGGTAAACAGGTCTGTTTGTTACATTCGATCGCAGTTTGTTCCGACATTATGCCATCATCAAAATTGTACCGAGGAGTTCACTTTCAACTACATAGCATGGTCACATGCTTTCCTGTCAATGTTTTAAGGTACTCAGTGGCTGGCTCTGTCCATCTCTCCCTCTTTGCAGCGGTGAAGCTGGGACCGGAGGCCTTCCGCTTTGATGGCAGCTCTGAGGCGGTGGCCACCCGCTCCAATGAGAAGTACTACATCCTGAGGCCCGAGGTGATGGAGACCTACTTCTACATGTGGCGTCTGACCAAAGACCAGAAGTACCGAGACTGGGCCTGGGAGGCTGCTCAGGTCAGTATGTGGACTCTGGGTTTGTGTGTGTGTGTTTTTTTGGGGGGAGAGAGGCCTGGGGGGGTTTGGGGGTGTGGGGAGGTATTAGGGGTTCTTGTGTGATGGATGAGTGTGTGGGATTGGGGGGGGTGGGGGGGTGATGCTGGATTTTTTATGGGTGTGAGGTTATGTGTTGATTATACCTGTGTATGTGTGCGGTTTTGGGGTTGTACACAGAAATATGTATGTGCTAGGAGTGTGTGTGTGTGATTGTGTATTTTGTATTATAACAAAGAATGTAATTTTTAATGAGCTTGTGGTGTTTACATGAAAAGATTTACATACATTTATATACACACAAGGGTGACAGAAACACTCTGGGAGGAGGTGTGATCCACAGATTGTAACAGTCTCTGTTGAATCCAGTCTGCTTCTTCAGGCTAACATGTGGTTTGGTTTCTGACATATGTGTCCCTGCTGTAGCACAGCCTGGTTAAAAACTGGAATCAGTGCAGAGTAATGATGAGTTCACAGGCAAGTGAGGGGAAAAAGGTGAAAAAAAAGGAAAAAAAAAGACGACAACAACAACAACAAATCATCTCATAATGTATGGTTGCTGTTTTTCTTTTCATGCCAGTAGCAGAGTAGGGAGATGGGGGTTAGGAAATGGGGATAAACATGGTACCAGGGCTGTTCCTCTTTCTTTGGCTGTGCACATGTATGAAAAGGAGAGGAGAAAGAGGTCAGCCTCCTTCATCTTCTGCATTTGGGGGTGGGGGTGGGGGAGTGCTGCAACTCCCAACATTCAGTTGTTTAAAAGGATGGGCTTTCACATGTTGGACCACTCCTACCCCTCCACACATTGTATTGGATTGTATGGTATTGTTTTACATTTTGTCACAACATGATATTCTGTGTGTAAAATTTGGGCTTCTCTCCGTGGGAAGAGTGTGTCGCCCAGTGCAGTGCCACCTGTATATAGAATTTTTTTTCTGTCAGCAAGCTTGTTTATCGTCATATCAAAGTGGGTTTATCTTGCATGGTTTTGTCAGGGACAACCCCTTTTGCTGCTGTGGGTTCTTTTATTTGCATGCTGCATACAGGACATAGGTTTCTCCTGTCATCCGGTAAGTCAGAGTCTGATGAACAGTCCTGATTTTGCCAGTGTGGCTGGCTGGACTGTAAGCAGCAGTGTTAGTCTTTTTGGGGGGGGAACCCACACTTCATTTTCAGGGGTGAAAATGCGTGTCTACCATTATGGAATAGCCATCTTTGTTTCAGAAAAAAAGAAGAAAAAAAGATGAATGTTCTGGATGCTACAGGAGCAGATCCACTCATTGCATGTTAACTATTTCGCTGCCAGGAAAATGGGATTTAAGTGAAATCTATTTGCCAGGGTTTCCCCCCCCCCCCAAAACGGGTATAAGTTTTCAAAAAATTCTGTGCTCTTTGTGATTGGAGAAAGACCGATAACAGTATATGCTTTCTGAAAGGTAAATGAATAAGGAATACAAAACACATGATGTTTTCACATATATGTTTTCAGTGACATGCTGTTGTTTTGAAATCAGTGTTTTGTTTTTTGTCACATTTTCAACTTGTTCATTACAAACATTAGGTAATTTGCACTAAAATATCATATTTTCTGGACAAATAGACATCTGCACACACAAAATATTACTAGAACAACCACAATAAATTAAAAAAAAGAAAGAAAAAGAGACAGATATACAGTGCATTGTGACTTCTCCAAGTGATAATATGGATGTGAGGCCACGTCCCCTCAGTCTCCACCCGCCCTCCTCTTCACCCCTCTCACACAGTCACTTGATCCAGTTCTCATCAGACTGCGTTGGCTGAGTGCCAAGAAAATCGCTCACACTGTCCTGCAAATAATTCGGTCACTGTCTGTCGTCTGCTACAGTTGTATGGCCGGCATCACCTAATGATAGTCGTATCTTGGCCACTCTCTTGATTGTTCCCTTTATTTTCTATCAGATTGTCCTATAAATGTTCATCACTGTCTTCTCCTTCGATTTTAGGCTTCAATTCTTTTTGAGCTTCAGCTGAAGAAAGCAATCTTGGTTGATTTAGTTCGCCACGATTGCATGTCTTGAGCACGGTGTCAGTCCGACATTTTGTTGAGCGAGCGAGGAGAGGAGTCAGGCAAACGGTGCGGCCAGTAACCCAACCAAAACGTTCAAATAAATGACTGCCTCATGACATAGATGGTGTTTCAATGTATGAATAGAATCTAGAAAGATTCCCCAACCTAAAGCTACCAGTATTTTTGTCAACGAACTGAATGCAAACCAGGGAAAAGTCAGAATATTTTGATGACGAGTTATTGTGGCAGCGAAGCATACATGCTTGCGCTGACGAGTTATCTCGTCATATAGGTAGCCTAGGGGTTAAGGTGGGAAAAATGAAATGGAAGAAGCTTTCTTCACAAACAGTTTGTATGCTCATGTGTCCATAACCGGCTACAGAGGAGGTGAAGTGGAGAGAAAGCACGCTCAACTGAAATGAAAAAAAAAGTCACCGTCAGCAAATCAAAAACATGTGGACGTGGAAGGCATGTCATGGTGAAAGAGGTGAGTTCAGGTGCCGGCGGAGGCATGTCATGGTGCCAGTCAGTGAAGTGACAGCAGGAGTGGTGCTGACCTGACCTTGACCTGTGCAGGCCCTGGAGAAACACTGCCGGGTGGATGGGGGCTTCACGGGGCTGCGTGACGTCTACCAGGCCAGCCCCCAGAAGGACGACGTGCAGCAGTCCTTCCTGCTGGCTGAGACCCTCAAGTACCTCTACCTGACCTTCTCCGATGACAGCCTCATCCCCCTGAACAAGTGGGTCTTCAACACCGAAGCTCACCCCTTCCCTGTCAAGGACACCAGTGTTGCTGATGCTGCCGCCGCCGCCTAGAGAGAGGGAGACAGACAGAGAAGGAAGGGGTGTGGGGTGGGGGGTGGGGGGAAGGAGTGGGTGTGGCTTTCACTTTGATTGCCGCCTAGAGAGACACAGAGAAGGAAGGGGTGGGGGGTGGGGGGTAGGAGTGGGTGTGGCTTTCACTTTGATTGCCGCCTAGAGAGACACAGAGAAGGAAGGGGTGGGGGGTGGGGGGTAGGAGTGGGTGTGGCTTTCACTTTGATTGCCGCCTAGAGAGACACAGAGAAGGAAGGGGTGGGGGGTAGGAGTGGGTGTGGCTTTCACTTTGATTGCCGCCTAGAGAGACACAGAGAAGGAAGGGGTGTGGGGTGGGGAGTGGGGGGTAGGAGTGGGTGTGGCTTTCACTTTGATTGCTGCCTAGAGAGACACAGAGAAGGAAGGGGTGGGGAGTGGGGGGTAGGAGTGGGTGTGGCTTTCACTTTGATTGCCGCCTAGAGAGACACAGAGAAGGAAGGGGTGTGGGGTGGGGGGTAGGAGTGGGTGTGGCTTTCACTTTGATTGCTGCCTAGAGAGACACAGAGAAGGAAGGGGTGGGGGGAAGGAGTGGGTGTGGCTTTCACTTTGATTGCCGCCTAGAGAGACACAGAGAAGGAAGGGGTGGGGGGAAGGAGTGGGTGTGGCTTTCACTTTGATTGCTGCCTAGAGAGATGCAGAGAAGGAAGGGGTGGGGGGAAGGAGTGGGTGTGGCTTTCACTTTGATTGCTGCCTAGAGAGACACAGAGAAGGAAGGGGTGGGGGGTGGGGGGTAGGAGTGGGTGTGGCTTTCACTTTGATTGCTGCCTAGAGAGACAGAGAAGGAAGGGGTGGGGGGAAGGAGTGGGTGTGGCTTTCACTTTGATTGCCGCCTAGAGAGACACAGAGAAGGAAGGGGTGGGGGGTGGGGGGTAGGAGTGGGTGTGGCTTTCACTTTGATTGCCGCCTAGAGAGACACAGAGAAGGAAGGGGTGGGGGGTGGGGGGAGGAGGGGGTGTGGCTGTGATTGATTGATTTGATTGAATGCGGACAGTGAACGTGGAATTTTTTTTTTCTTTTCTTTTGTGGGTGGGATACAAAATACAGAAATGCTTTACTATCATCTGGAGAAGAGAAATTCACAGTCTCGCTCAAGATGAGTGCATGAAAAACATGAAATGCTGAAATGCTCAGTTGATGTGAACCTCTTGTTCAGCAATCACAGTCATAACACATGTAATGATACAAGTAATGATCATATTACGTTCACAGTTCATTCAGTATGAATACATGAAAAACAAGAAATGCTTTAATACAAAGTTGTTGTTTACCTCAGTCCTACACAATAATCACAACTCAACATGCAATAAACACAGTAAGAGAACAGACATAGATATCATACTATAATCAAACCAAAGACATTACATGATTAAAAGCGGATTCGTGGTGGTTGTGTTTAGACAGAGATCGGGGGTGAGGGAGGGGACAGGGAAGGGGGGTGGGGGGTGGCTGTGATTGACTGAAAGAGGACAGTGAACATGGCGTGTGTGGGGGTGGGGGGTTGGTGTTGGTGTTGATGGAGGTGTGTTGTGTAGAAATGGATGGGTGTATGTATGAATGTGTGTGTGGGGTGAGGTAGGGGGTGGAGGGGCAGGGGTCATGGGCACGGTGCCAGCGTGGAGTTGGCAGTGCAGTGAGAGGAAGACCACTCAGTGTCCTCTGGGGAAAATGTTTGTGTGGCACTGTGTCATTTTCACTGTGGAGTGTTGGGGTCTTTGATCATTTGTAATCTGGAGGACATTGGCCCAACGCTCAGCTTACATCACAGGTTAACATAAGTTTACAGTTTGGACAACAACTTAGTGAGAGCTGTACGATCAGTGGTTTATCCATTGCAATGGCAAATCATTTACGGCTTAGTCTTTTGTGAAGAACTATGACTCTTAAACTAGGAGGCAAAATTGCACTGGCTCTTTGCGCAGCAGCCTTGGGGGCTAGTTGGCCTTTGGGAACCATCCCATCGCCGACTGTTGTTAAACCCTTTTGGCCAAGTGGGGAAGGAACTTGGGCAGGACACTCTCCACTATAATCAAATTGTAAGCCCAGATAGTCATGACAGCAGTAGAACCGTCCCATCGCCGACTGTTGTTAAACCCTTTTGGCCAAGTGGGGATGGAAGTTGGGCAGGACACTCTCCACTATAATCCAGTTCTAGCCCAGATCGTCCTGACAGCAGTTACCTCCTGTGCTGTTGTGATGGTGGTAGTCAAAGACAACTATCCTACATGTGGAGGACAGGAATAGGGGAGGGTGGGTGGGGGTGGGGTAAGGGCTGATCAGGAGGGGAAACAGTCTGCCCACAGAAGTGGGGGTGGCCAGGGACATGCAGCGTGGTTCCACTGCCTGGCTTGCAGCATGAGGCCCCTTTGAAGCACTGAGTGATGTGCTCAGCCTGAGGAATTGTCCTCAATCTGTGGAGCAACCAGCCTCAGCCTGTCTTCGTCTGACACTGCTGCTTCAGCCCTTGTGTCATGGTGGCCTGCACGCCACAATGTCATGTCTCCAGGTATGGCAAGAGGCAACAGGGCAGTGGGTCTGTGCTCTCTGCCTTCCCACTGTTTGACCTCAGAGCTTCATTAACATGGGCATGGTGTGGGTATGGGTACAGAGATGCCAACTGTTAACGATTTTGCTGTATCTTGTTACGCTTGATCGCAGTTTGTTCCGTCATAATGCCAACATCAAAATTGTTCCGACGAGTTCATTTTCGACTACATATCATGGTCACATGCTTTCCTGTCATAACATAATACAGACGCTCTAGACCCATTGATCATGAGGCCAGGGCAGTCACTACTAACCTTGGTCTCACGTGATGATGCTCAGCTAATCGCGTGTGTGTTTACATCGAAACAGCATTGAGTAGACCAATCAGCTTAATCGTTAACCCAAAAAAGAAAGAACGTGGCTGAATTAAGTTGCATCTTGGTCAAACAGCGTCTGTGCATGTTTGTTATGTGGCTTTGAGTCTGAGTGTTCCTACCAAATTCAAAATGTTCCTACGAAATTCCTGATTGTTCCTATGAACACTTGACAGGGGTTGGCATCTGTGTGGATTGGTCCCCAGGGGGCAGCCCAGCATAGTCCTTTGAGGTGAGTGAAATAGTGTGCAGGGACTGACCTGAAAGAGGTCTTGGTGTGAGGGGTCGTTGGGGGCAGTCTGGTGAGTAGGGACTGTGAACACTTGTGGGATGAAATGAGTAAATAGTGAGGTGTTCTTCATGGCAGATGGGTCAAGCTACACTGATGCTCTTTTGTTTCTTTTTCACTTGATGGTGTATGGACATAGCTGTCATAAACAAAAACAACAAAAAAAAAAAAAAAGAAAAAAGAAGAAGAAAAAGCAACAACAAAAAAAGCATGGATTAGTTTTTGAAGAGGAAGTCCACACCAGTAGTGTGAACTATCACTGTCAGCTCAGATGTGCGGTGCTGAATCTGTGGTAAATTCAGTCCTCCCTCCCCACAACCACCCCCCTCTCCCCACCTTGCTTTTGGTTTTGGTTTGAAGGTAATGGTGGGAATGGTGAGAGTTACGGCCCTGACAGGGCATGGTGTTGTGTCCTTTGGGGAAAGGCACTGCACTCCCCCACCTTCCTCACTCATCCAGCTGTGATTGGGCACTTTACTTCCGCTGGGGGGAGAGGCTTTGGGCTGGCCTTCTAGTCCTGAGCCCTGGACACAGTGGATGTTAATTCACTGCCCAGTGGTGTTAAAAAGGTACAGGACTTGTAAGCTTTTTGAAATGGATGGGATGGGGTGGAGGGCTGGCTACACTGGGTAGAGCTAAGCAGCCTTTCAGAGAAAGCAGCGCATGTAGGACTGGTGTGTGTGTGTGTGTGTGTGTGTGTGTGTGTGTGTGTGCATGTGTGGAGAGAGTCCGATGTTCTTTTGTAACCCAGCCCACTTAGTCACTTGAGATTTGCCAATACAGGGTGTTACACCAGCTCATTTCACATTTCACACTTGACCTGTGGTCTGTTGTTTCTCTGGGGGACACCGGCTCCCTAGTGCTAGTCAAGAAGGGGGGGTGGGGGGGGGGGGGGGTGAGCGAGGGGGAGATCCTGTCAAGAACTAAAACTGGGGGGAACTCTTGTCTCTTCTGTGTGCCACAGTTCTACACAATATGTGTGTGTGCACATGTGTGTGTGTGTGTGTGTTTTCTGCCCGGAAATGTCCCAAGTGGTCGGCTAGGCTCTTGACTGCAAGCATGATGGTTATTGTCTTTGAAATGAGAAAATGGAAGGCCCTCCTGACAAATGTGCACACGTGTGCATGCAGCGCTAGGACCATGTGTACATAGACACACATTTCCCCCCATGCCAAAAAACATTGGAATATCTAGGCCGCTTTGTGTGTTCTTCCTGAAGTAAAGCTCTGGTGTTCGTATTCTTGGAGGATGGTTTTCACTTGATATATTGTTAGGTGCTGTCAAGTACAACAACAAAAAAGAAGAAAAATAAAGAGGAGGAAGATTGGATGAAAATTTCAGTCATATAGAAAACTGTCAACTAAAGCAGAAAACTGAAAATGTGTCTGGTCAGTACATCAAGAGTCAAATATCAGAGCAGTTGAAGCATTTACTGATTATATGTGTACATTACACATGTATATATATATATATGCGTGTGTGTGTGTGTGTGTGTGTGTGTCCCCAGTGTCTATGATTGGTGAGAAGAATTGTTTGGTGGTAGGGTGGTGCCAGGGATGGGAGGATGGATTTTGGGGATGGGGTGAGTAGGGGTGTGTGTGTGTGTGTAAATGAGGTGGGGGCGTGGGGGGTGGCGGTGGGGGGTGGGGGAGGAGGGGGGAAGGAGGGTGTGGAGAGGGGAGGTTTAGGGGTGGTGGGGGGTGGCTGGCAGAGGATGGGGGTTGTTGCTGTGGGTCACGTGAAATGAGGGGTGGCGTGGATGTGTGCTGCATTCTGACGGCGAAGGATGCGGGGAAAATGGCTGTCTTTATCAGAGACTCAATTTGGCAAGTGGTGTGACTGTTAGTGTTAGGTTAGCAGAGTGGATTGGGTTAGTGGTGTGACTGTGTTAGGTAATCAGTGGATTGGGCAAGTGGTGTGACTGTGTTAGGTAATCAGTGGATTGGGTTAGTGGTGTGACTGTGTTAGGTAATCAGTGGATTGGGTTAGTGGTGTGACTGTGTTAGGTAATCAGTGGATTGGGTTAGTGGTGTGACTGTGTTAGGTAATCAGTGGATTGGGTTAGTGGTGTAACTGTGCTAGGTAATCAGTGGATTGGGTTAGTGGTGTGACTGTTAGGTAATCAGTGGATTGGGTTAGTGGTGTAACTGTGTTAGGTAATCAGTGGATTGGGTTAGTGGTGTGACTGTGTTAGGTAATCAGTGGATTGGGTTAGTGGTGTGTTGTGTTAGGTAATCAGTGGATTGGGTTAGTGGTGTGACTGTGTTATGTAATCAGTGGATTGGGTTAGTGGTGTGTTGTGTTAGGTAATCAGTGGATTGGGTTAGTGGTGTAACTGTGTTAGGTAATCAGTGGATTGGGTTAGTGGTGTGACTGTGTTAGGTAATCAGTGGATTGGGTTAGTGGTGTGACTGTGTTAGGTAATCAGTGGATTGGGTTAGTGGTGTGACTGTGTTAGGTAATCAGTGGATTGGGTTAGTGGTGTGTTAGGTAATCAGTGGATTGGGTTAGTGGTGTAACTGTGTTAGGTAATCAGTGGATTGGGTTAGTGGTGTGTTGTGTTAGGTAATCAGTTGATTGGGTTAGTGGTGTGACTGTGTTAGGTAATCAGTGGATTGGGTTAGTGGTGTGACTGTGTTAGGTAATCAGTGGATTGGGCAAGTGGTGTGACTGTGTTAGGTAATCAGTGGATTGGGCAAGTGGTGTGACTGTGTTAGGTTATCAGTGGATTCGGTTAGTGGTGTGACTGTGTTAGGTAATCAGTGGATTGGGTTAGTGGTGTGTTGTGTTAGGTAATCAGTGGATTGGGTTAGTGGTGTGACTGTGTTAGGTAATCAGTGGATTGGGTTAGTGGTGTGACTGTGTTAGGTAATCAGTGGATTGGGTTAGTGGTGTGACTGTGTTAGGTAATCAGTGGATTGGGCAAGTGGTGTGACTGTGTTAGGTAATCAGTGGATTGGGTTAGTGGTGTAACTGTGCTAGGTAATCAGTGGATTGGGTTAGTGGTGTGACTGTGTTAGGCAATCAGTGGATTGGGTTAGTGGTGTGACTGTTTTAGGTAATCAGTGGATTGGGTTAGTGGTGTGTTGTGTTAGGTAATCAGTGGATTGGGTTAGTGGTGTGACTGTTTTAGGTAATCAGTGGATTGGGTTAGTGGTGTGTTGTGTTAGGTAATCAGTGGATTGGGTTAGTGGTGTGACTGTGTTAGGTAATCAGTGGATTGGGCAAGTGGTGTGTTAGGTAATCAGTGGATTGGGTTAGTGGTGTGACTGTGTTAGGTAATCAGTGGATTGGGTTAGTGGTGTAACTGTGTTAGGTAATCAGTGGATTGGGTTAGTGGTGTGACTGTTTTAGGTAATCAGTGGATTGGGTTAGTGGTGTGACTGTGTTAGGTAATCAGTGGATTGGGTTAGTGGTGTGACTGTGTTAGGTAATCAGTGGATTGGGTTAGTGGTGTGACTGTGTTAGGTAATCAGTGGATTGGGTTAGTGGTGTGACTGTGTTAGGTAATCAGTGGATTGGGTTAGTGGTGTGACTGTGTTAGGTAATCAGTGGATTGGGTTAGTGGTGTAACTGTGTTAGGTAATCAGTGGATTGGGTTAGTGGTGTGACTGTTTTAGGTAATCAGTGGATTGGGTTAGTGGTGTGACTGTGTTAGGTTATCAGTGGATTGGGTTAGTGGTGTGTTGTGTTAGGTAATCAGTGGATTGGGTTAGTGGTGTGTTGTGTTAGGTAATCAGTGGATTGGGTTAGTGGTGTGACTGTGTTAGGTAATCAGTGGATTGGGCAAGTGGTGTGTTAGGTAATCAGTGGATTGGGTTAGTGGTGTGTTAGGTAATCAGTGGATTGGGTTAGTGGTGTGTTAGGTAATCAGTGGATTGGGTTAGTGGTGTGTTAGGTAATCAGTGGATTGGGTTAGTGGTGTGTTAGGTAATCAGTGGATGGGGTTAGTGGTGTGTTAGGTAATCAGTGGATTGGGTTAGTGGTGTGACTGTGTTAGGTAATCAGTGGATGGGGTTAGTGGTGTGACTGTGTTAGGTTATCAGTGGATTGGGTTAGTGGTGTGACTGTGTAAGCCCATGGATTGGGTTAGTGGTGTAACTGTGTAAGCCCATGGATTGGGCATGTGTTGCGTCAATGGAGCATTTGGGGAAAGTGTTTGGGGCAGCAGATGTTAAGCGCGTGGAGGAAGAGGCGAGTTGTAATGGGGTGGGTGGTGGACGAATGGAGTGACTGTCTGGCTGAAGGTAGTGGAAACGTATCTGCTATACTTGGCGTTTACCTTTTGATTGTCTACATTTTGGTTGTTGGTAGCCCTGTACTCCCTATGGACCTCCAAGGGCTTTGAGTGAGGACAGTTTTCTTCTCACTTGTACAAAACATCTTTGAAACTTTTTCTTTCTTCTCTGATTTGTCTTTTTTGCAGGTCTGTGATCATTTGTACAGATGTCATGTCAGTCAGTCATTTACTGTTCTTGTTAGTCTGTGTTTCTAAGCGACAGGGGGATAGATAGATAGATAGGTTGGGCACACTTTTGAACAATGTTGTGTGTTGATACAGTTAGTGGATGGGGTTAGGTTAGCATTCTTTGCGTGGGACGGTCTGTACCCATAGGCACAGATGTCTGTTGTGTAGGGGTGTGCACTATTTCTGTGTGGTGACCACTGCCGGAAAGCATTGCGTGGTCTGGTTGATGTGCACGTGTATGTTAGCGCACCAAGCAGCTTCACTGTTGTACACACTTTCCTGCTGAGAAGGGGGATGGGGCTGAATTAGTGTTGTGATGTATGTTGGACAGCTCCTGACCCACACTTTGTTTCCCTTTGTTTGTGGACCATCACCATTGGTTGTCTTGTGGTTTGGTGTGCCTGTGGGATCGCCCAGTTTGGCTGTGTGTATGTATCGTGGGTATCGCTGTGGCCTGCCATCCATGGTGTCACTGTCAATACATGCAGTGTTACAAGATCGACCATCATAAGTGTGTGCATATCATTGTTGTTCACTTGGGTGTAACTCTGTGTGTGTGTGTGTGTGTGTGTGTATGTATGTGTGTGTGTGTACATGTGTGTGTGTGTGTGTGTGTACATGTGTACATGCAGGTGTTTGTTTGCACCTCCTCCTGCTCCCCTCCCCATCACACACACACACATGTAGATTACTGGCGTTGTGTAGAGTACATGCATGAATACTTTCTCTCTGCATTTGGTGGCTGCAACTTCCATATTGATTGGCATGTTCCAGTGGTGTTTTTCTTGTATGTATTTATCCCACTGTTGATTGATAAGGCAATTATACTCCTTTTTTGAGGGTATGCATAAATATGATCTCTTTTCCTTCTGTTTTCTCTCCCTGTCACTGTTTGTGTCCTCATCAAACATTGGTCTTTTACCTTTGTCATCTTTGAACATGTTTGTTGTTTTTAAACAGCATTACCTGTTTTCTAATGATTTTTATTATGACACATTGCATGAACACATACCTAGTTTTATGGAGTTTTGGTGAGGGTTTGGAGGTGTTTTTTATTTATCTTAATTTTTTTTTTTTATAGTTCCTGTTTGTAGTTGTTAGAAGCAATCAGTTTGTTTTGCATAATTGGTTAATGGTGTTTAGGACGATCAGAGTTTGAGGCCCCATTTCAGCACGTGTTGTGGCACTTTGCTCCGACTTTCTTCACTCCAGCCAGGCATGAATGGGAACCTGAGCAGTTTGGGGAAGGTTGAAGCGGCAGGAGAGGATTGGGCCTGGCCTTTCTATACCAAGCCCTGGACAGTGGACTTGACAGTTCACTGCTCTGATAGCTGTACAAGGCCATGGGACCTTTTACTTTTAATGGTGTTGGTTTCTTAACTGACAGGCAAGGTCAGTTGCCCGGAATGGTCCAGGAAAAGCTGCTGTCGTGATCATAATTCACATACACACATAGAAGAGCATGTGACATGCTTTGCTTTTCTGGCTCACCGGCACAAACATGCGTGTTTGTGCTTGTGCGCGTGCACGCACACACACACACACACACACACAGAGGCAGACACTGAGGCAGACACACTAAGAAGATAAGTGTGAAAGTGAGAGGTGTGCAGGAAGGGTACTGACCTGTGGTCAGTGCCAACACTGAGATACGCTGTTGTGTGGAATTGTGTGGGCGTGACTCTGTATATGTTGTGTGTGTGTATGTGTGTGTGTGTGATGACATTGTTGATGTTGCTGTACTTTGCTTCAGGTCAGAAACATATTTATTGCTGCATTTTGGTGGTGGTGGTGGAGTAATTGTGTGGGTTAAGTGAGCACTGGCATGTGTATGTGCATGTGTGTATGTGTGTATGTGCATGCGTGTATGTATGTGACCGTGAGTTTGTTTGGACAGTGGCAGTGGTGTGAATGGTGGCCCAAAAGACCTCTTTCAAACGTGTTGAATCAAAGCAGAAAGGGGTGAGAAAATACAACAGGATTACAGTCCTTGATTTCAATTCATTGCACGCTTCCTTGAAAAAAAGAAAAAGAAAAAAAAAGAATGTTGAACTTATTTGTTTGATCACTAACGCAGTTAGCATTTAGACGAGAGCTCTCATTGATGGATTCTTAGGTGATGTTTTGTTGTTTTAATCTTAACTTGAAGAAAAATTTTTTTTTATAAATCATTTTGTCAGTAGTCAGTTGATTTTTTTATCATCCACTTGCACCCTTGTCCAGTTTAAAACTTCAGTTAAGACTGCCAGTTTGGATGTGTTTAGAGATGGTGTTAACATCCTGTATGACCGTGCTGGTTTGTGTGTAAAACAAAGGTGTTTAGTATCATTCAGCGTATACCAATGTGAGTTTTGTTGCTCAGTTGACTTGAAAACAGTTGTTCAAGTCTTGTATCACCTCAGCTGTAGTTTTTGCTAACAAGTTGTTATAATCATATGAAATGTTTTTAACAGGCATTGCCATTGGTGCACTTGCCATCCTGTGGAATTAATTGTACAGTCATGATGCAAAAAGTTGATTTCACTCATTTTGACCTCTTGTGTGTCACGTCTGCTTTGAAGTGTCAAACTGTTCCAAAATAAATGACTGTGGATATAATATCTTGCATTAAAGATGATGAAAATGTCTCACTTGAATAAGGAGCTGAGTCGTAGAAGTTGTCTGTTACTATTTTTTGTGCTGTGTGAAATACATCTGGCACATCAGAATGTCACATGGACAGTCCAGAAGGCTTCCGCTGTTGAAACGTGAGACGCAACACCAGGGCTCATTTTCCACTCGCATGTGAAAACAGTGTGATTCAAGTAACATCGCTGATACAGCTTTTAAAGTTTGGTTTGCAAAAAATGGCATACATTTTTTAAAGTCCTCATGGTCTTTGAAAATGACCTTAGTTTGTTAAAAGTTCATAATTTTGGCTTGTTTCATTGAAATAAAAAAACCCGATCCTTATGTCAGCAAAATTACCGACCTGAATATAAAATTATTGACCTGAATATAAGTTTGAAAGGAAATTAATGATTAAAAAACAACAACAAACTAACAAAACTGTGCTTTCATCCGGTTTCCCAGCGCATTAGATTTTTTAATTTTGTGATTAGAAACTGGTACGAAGCGTCTAGCAAACAAGGCGATTCAATGTATTAACCACGTTCAGTATGTCCAACTGTCGGAGTGTGTGTGTGTGTCTTGCTAATGTAGCAAGCTTAAACAACGGTATCGTTTATTGCCGCAAATGGCAGAAAATTTACAACATTACAACAATATTTACAACTGTTAGAACCTTGTTTGGAACCATCCCATTCTTGAACCTAGCAGTGAAAGGTTGGAGGTCAAGGTCATCAGTCGGCATTGTGGAAAAAGCTTGATTTTGTTCTGCATCTTGATCAAACCTGACTGAAGTGATTGGGCGATTGTAATAGCATGACCTGTGTTAGTTCAGGGTTCAAGGTCAAGGTTGGAGCATGTCTCCCCCTTTCCCTTGCATTAGATGTGAACTCTTGATTCAGGACTGTCATGTTGCTGGTCAGATAAGGACGCACAATAGCATGCATCCACTACATAGTATGATAATTTTATAGATCACACGTTATGTGCACATACCTTTTCTTTCTCTCACGTACTGTCGCCCTTTGAACACGTACAAGGCCTATAAGCAGACATTTACACACACATGCACAATCATACACATTTATATATGTATATAGTGATCATTCAGTGTAACTTCATACTTTTTCTCTTACCCCGAATGCGTTCATGCACACATGCACAGTCACATGCAAAAGCAGCATACATGAGAATAAGGACATACACATTTCATGTATATCACGTTTGTGCACACAAACTCTTACAACCAATTTTCCAACACATACACAGGCCCATATTCTCATATTTACACATAAAAGCGCGCATACACACACACACACACACACATATATTATTCTGTGTACATGCATATACATGTACCAAAGCAAGTGAAACCAAAGTTCTGTCATTGTGAAAAACAAAATGAAGGTTATGGTTGAGAATTGTTGGGAAAGGGTTTGAATCTGCAACGCAGTTTCTTTTGTTCGCCTTGCAGTGCCTCACTGGTTCAGTTTTGAGTGAAGCTCGTGAGGCTGACGCTTCTATAAATAGAATTGTGTTTTCCCGGTCACGTCAACTTTTGGGGCCCTGTTCGGGTGGCAAGAACACTGCAGGTGAGGCGTGAAACTGGTGTCACCATTGCAGTGACTGATGTGGCGAAATATGGAGAAGACTAACTGTACTGGCCAAACACTGTAAGTGGACAATTCATTCAGACAGAATTAGAGAGAGATGGAAGAAGAAACAATTTTGACGAAACGAGGGAAAGAAAAAAAAAAAAGTTACCACTCAGATTCGCACACAAATTCAGACAGAGGCATAATTCTACAAACATGGAAGGTGACCTCGACAGAGAGGGAAAGAAAAGAGTTGAAAACTGTTGTTAACTACATGCACCCGATACCAATTAGTGGAATGATGACACCGAAAATAGGTAAGTCACACGTTAGTTGCTGGCCACGAGACAAAAGTTGTTCATCTGATGTTTAATTAAGGAGTGAGATGCTTGAATACGGAATATTTCCATATCGGTTAAGATTAAACCGTGTTGCGCAATGCATCTGGAGTAAAATCACGCGTCATTAGAAGCGGATGATTACGTCAAATGTAGATATGACGTCATCGACGACCAACAACTCCTCCGTCTCCGTTTCCGTTCCCTTCGCTTTCTCCTGAAGTCACGGAACTGCACACAAACACACACACACACACACACACAGCGTATGTACACTCGGCCACTTTCCCCAAATCCAGTTCATTATAAACCCATTCCTCTTACACACCGCCATCCTTCCAACTTCCCACCCCCCTCACACACCCACACCCTACACTCCACCATCCTTCCAACTTTCACTCCCACTCCCCCATCAACCCCTCCGCACACACACACACACACCACACCCTACTCTCTACCATCCTCCCAACTGATGGAGTCTCCCGTCTGTCCGACGGGTGTGTAGGCAGGCAGGCTTATCTGTCGGTGTGTGTCCTCATATGGGGGAAGAGGCCGATTCTGGATGCGCAGCAAAGGTGTTGCAAGGGAAAACGTCTCCAGAAGTTGAGCCCTGCTTCCTTCGCTCACGCTTCTCCTTAATGGCCAGCGTTCTCTTGTTTTCAAACTTCTTTATGCCACTAGAGCACAGAATCCCTGACCAGCACAGGTGACTTTTTTTTAGTCAGGAGTTGTGCAGTCCCTTCCCCACTCTCTCGGGATAAAAGCTCCCCCTGCCCTTTGGTCATCCTCTTCAGCCTTCACAGCCGTTGGGAAAGGTTTCCTTCTCCGCCTGGTCCGTCGTTGGGAGACTTCGCATGCGGCAGGTAGTACTGGGTTACATGGTACCAGTAGCAAGGGCTATGCCCCTGACCTGAAACACACCTCCCACATGGTACCAGTAGCAAGGGCTATGCCCCTGACCTGACACACCTCCCAACTACCACTTCCCCTTTCCCGCCCCCTCCCTTCACCTCACCCCCCCCCCCCAACACTCCTCCGTCCTTCCAACTTCCACTCTCTCCCCACCCACCCACCACCACTCACTGCCCCCCCCCCCCAACCCCCACCCCCCACCCCTGCTTCCTTCCCACACCTCTTTTATTTCTCCCCCACCACCCCACCCCACCCCACCAATCCACCCCGCCCCGCCCCACCAACCCACCCATCCCCGTCAGCGACTGGAAGAGACGTGCCCTGGAGGAAACGAGACAGCACAACTCACGCGGCCTGGCAGAGGGCGGGGTTCGTGCTTGTGTGGCAGTCGGTGTCGTACCACTGGCCGTTGCTGCCGTACAGGCTGACGCAGTCCTCGCCGTTGTGGCCGTCGTTGGGCTGACCGCTGTGGAAGTTATGGAAGGTAGGCACCCGGCCGTCAGAGGCCCACACGAACTTCCCCTCCACCACCAGGTCCTCCAGTCCCAGCCAGGCCCAGGACTCTGTGTGTGGGGGTAATTGACATGACATCAGGACTGTGTGTGTGGGTAATTGACATGACGTCAGGACTGTGTGTGTGGGTAATTGACATGACGTCAGGACTGTGTGTGTGTGTGTAATTGACATGACGTCAGGACTGTGTGTGTGGGTAATTGACATGACGTCAGGACTGTGTGTGTGTGGGTAATTGACATGACGTCAGGACTCAGTGTGTGTAATTGACATGACGTCAGGACTATGTGTGTGTGGGTAATTGACATGACGTCAGGACTCTGTGTGTGTGTAATTGACATGACGTCAGGACTGTGTGTGTGTGTGTAATTGACATGACGTCAGGACCGTGTGTGTGTGTGTGTAATTGACATGACGTCAGGACTGTGTGTGTGGGTAATTGACATGACGTCAGGACTGTGTGTGTGTGTGGGGGTAATTGACATGACGTCAGGACCGTGTGTGTGTGGGCAATTGACATGACGTCATGACTGTGTGTGTGGGTAATAGTCAGGACTGTGTGTGTGAGGTAATTGACATGACGTTAGGACTGTGTGTGGGGGTAATTGACATGACGTCAGGACTGTGTGTGGGTAATTGACATGACGTCAGGACCGTGTGTGTGTGTGTGTGTGTAATTGACATGACGTCAGGACTGTGTGTGTGTGGATAATTGACATGACGTCAGGACTCTGTGTGTGGGTAATTGACATGACGTCAGGACTGTGGGGGTGGGGAGGGTAATTGACATGACGTTAGGACTGTGTGTGGGGGTAATTGACATGACGTCAGGACTGTGTGTTTGTGGGTAATTGACATGACGTCAGGACTGTGTGTGTGTGGATAATTGACATGACGTCAGGACTGTGTGTGTGGGTAATTGACATGACGTCAGGACTGTGTGTGTGGATAATTGACATGACGTCAGGACTGTGTGTGTGTGGGTAATTGACATGACGTCAGGACTGTGTGTGTGTGTGTGGGTAATTGACATGACGTCAGGACTGTGTGTGTGTGTGGGTAATTGACATGACGTCAGGACTGGGGGGGGGAGGGTAATTGACATGACGTTAGGACTGTGTGTGTGGGTAATTGACATGACGTCAGGACTGTGTGTGTGTGTAATTGACATGACGTCAGGACTGTGTGTGTGTGGGGGGGGTGTAATTGACATGACGTCAGGACTGTGTGTGTGTGTGTGGGGGGTAATTGACATGACGTCAGGACTGTGTGTGTGTGTGGGGGTAATTGACATGACGTCAGGACTGTGTGTGTGGGTAATTGACATGACGTCAGGACTCTGTGTGTGTGTGGGTAATTGACATGATGTCAGGACTGTGTGTGTGTGTGTGTGTGTAATTGACATGACGTCAGGACTCTGTGCGTGTGTGTGGGGTAATTGACATGACGTCAGGACTCTGTGTGTGCGTGTGTGTGGGTAATTGACATGACGTCAGGACTCTGTGTGTGTGTTGGGGGGGGGGGGGGGGGGGGGGGGGGGGGTGATTGACATGACGTAATGAGTATCCGCATTCAGTATCAGTATCAGTAGCTCAAGGAGGCGTCACTGCGTTTTGGACAAATCCATATACGCTACACCACATCTGCCAAGCAGATGCCTGACCAGCAGCGTAACCCAACGCGCTGAGTCAGCTGACAAGGGGCGGCGGCAGGGCGGCATGGTGGCAGAGCTGAAAGGGTTAATAACGGCGCCCCTCCCGCCCCTCTCTTCCTCACCCCTGTGGTTGTGCAGCACGTTGGTCAGGAAGTTGTTCTCTTCGGCGTTGACCACCTCGGCCAGCTTGCCCCCGACGACGTCACAGGCCGTCTTGCCCTCGTACCACGTCACGTGGTCCCGGAGCAGGATGTAGCAGTTGGCCCCATAGTAGGTCCACCCCTCCGGACAATCCGCGCACCCTGCATCGGCGTCAGCGGACACCCGCCCGACAAACAGTGCGGGACCTCTTTCCTTTTAGAGGGGGTCAGCTTGCTGTTGTTTGATTTGGGCAGCGAAAGGCGCGTGACGAGACGAGAAGGCAAGGCAAGGCAATGCAAGGCAAGGCAAGGCAAGGCAAAGTGAGGCAAGGCAAAGCGAGGCAAGGCAAGGCAAGACAGAGCAAGGCGAGGCAAGGCAAGGCGAGGCAAGGCAAGGCAAAGTGAGGCAAGGCAAGACTAGACTAGGCTAGGCTAGGCTAGGCTACACAAGGCCAGGCAAGGCAAGGCTAGACATGGCAAGGCTAGACCAGACAAGGAAAGGCAAGGCAATGCAATGCAAGGAGAAGCAAGGCAAGGCTAGACAAGACAAGACAAGGCTAGACAAGACAAGGCGAGACAAGGCAAAGCTAATCAAGGCAAAACAAGACAAGGCAAGGGAAGGCTAGGCTAGGCAAGACAAAAACAAGGCTAGACGAGGCAAGACTAGACATGGCAAGGCAAATTTCGTTCTGTCAGTTATCACGTTTCATCATCCAGACCCCGCCCAAAGCAGGCTCCATACTCCACAATGTGGAGTGATGGCCTAGAGGTAACGCGTCCGCCTAGGAAGCGAGAGAATCTGAGCGCGCTGGTTCGAATCACGGCTCAGCCGCCGATATTTTCTCTCCCTCCACTAGACCTTGAGTGGTGGTCTGGACGCTAGTCATTCGGTCCCGTGTGCAGCATGCACTTAGCGCTCGTAAAAGAACCCATGGCAACAAAAGGGTTGTTCCTGGCAAAATTTTGTAGAAAAATCCACTGCGATAGGAAAAACAAATAAAAAACTGCACGCAGGAAAAAATGCCAAAAAAAAATGGGTGGCACTGTAGTGTAGCGACGCGCTCTCCCTGGGGAGAGCAGCCCGAATTTCACACAGAGAAATCTGTTGTGATAAAAAGAAATACAAATATAAATACAAATACAAATATAAAAATACTCAATAAAGACGTAAAGATGCTGGTAATAAGAAATAAGGAAGGAAGGAAGGAAGGGAGGACACACATCAGAATATCAAGACGGCGCTGTTGGACTGGGAAGGATGGAGAGATGGAGGACAGTATAAAGGTGTGGAAAGGAGGGAGGGAGGGAAGGAGGAAGCATGAATACTAATGAGCTATTAACACGCATCAGTTTTATGAACCGGATATGGTGTGTATTATCAAACATTTTAGTAGAGAGAGAGAGGGGGACACAGAGACAGATAGCCGTTGGAACGGAAGGAAAACAAAATCCGGACAAGAGAGATGAATTATGATTTCAGAAAAGAACACACACACACACACTCACACACACTCACACACACACACTAACACACACACACAGAGGGAGAGAGAGGGGGACACAGAGACAGAGAGACAGATAGCCGTTGGAACGGAAGGAAAACAAAATCCGGACAAGAGAGATGAATTATGATTTCAGAAAAGAACACACACACACACACACACACACACACACACACACACACACACACAGTAGAATACAAAAGCAAACAGCACAGAGGACAAATGAAAGGAGGAGACATCACCTCCAGCATGGACGCCGAGCAGGACGAGGAGAAGAGCGAGGTTACCGTGGTACATGCTGGACCCTGTGACAGACAGACTGACACTGACCGCTGTTACAATTCAGCGCTGGACAGAAGTGACCGCTCAGCATGAAGGTCCGGCCCTGGCCCCTCTGTTCCGTTTAAAGTGTCAGTCACCAAATGATTTTTTTTTTTAATTCTTAAAAAAAAAAAAAAAAAAAAATTCGAGCTTAACATTTAATACATACATACATACAAAATTAATATTTGTAATTATTAATAATATTATTTGTTATTATGCATTATTAAACGATAAATCAGGAAAACAACAGTAACGACACATACACCTGCTCCAACAGTAACGACACGTACACCTGCTCCAACAGTAACGACACATACATCTGCTCCAACAGTAACGACACATACATCTGCTCCAACAGTAACGACACGTATACCTGCTCCAACAGTAACGACACGTATACTGCTTCCAACAGTAACGACACGTATACTGCTTCCAACAGTAACGACACGTATACTGCTTCCAACAGTAACGACACATATACCTGCTCCAACAGTAACGACACGTATACTGCTTCCAACAGTAACGACACATACACCTGCTCCAACAGTAACGACACATATACCTGCTCCAACAGTAACGACACGTATACTGCTTCCAACAGTAACGACACATACACCTGCTCCAACAGTAACGACACAGACACCTGCTCCAACAGTAACGACACGTATACTGCTTCCAACAGTAACGACACATACACCTGCTCCAACAGTAACGATACATACACCTGCTCCAGCAGTAACGACACAGACACCTGCTCCAACAGTAACGACACAGACACCTGCTCCAACAGTACAGACACCTGCTCCAACAGTAACGACACAGACACCTGCTCCAACAGTAACGACACATACACCTGCTCCAACAGTAACGACACATACACCTGCTCCAACAGTAACGACACATACACCTGCTCCAACAGTAACGACACATATACCTGCTCCAACAGTAACGACACATACACCTGCTCCAACAGTAACGACACGTATACCTGCTCCAACAGTAACGACACATACAACAGTAACGACACATACACCTGCTCCAACAGTAACGACACATACACCTGCTCCAACAGTAACGACACGTATACCTGCTCCAACAGTAACGACACAGACACCTGCTCCAACAGTAACGACACGTATACTCAGTGTTTAATATCATTGATGTACCGTCTCTTCCTCTTCTTTTTCTTCCACTACCTCCTCCTCCTCCCGCCCCCCTCCTCCTCCTCCTCTTTCTTCTTCTTCTTCTTGTTCTTCAGACTAGTGTCATCAAATTCGGATCTTAAACCCACATAAGACACCCCAGACAAAACTAATGCTTTGACATCAAGACAAAATCACCACCGTTTGCTCGAGGTAAACAAGAACTCAATTGAACACATTAATTTTTGTCAACACCGTGTTTTTGGGGGGTAATCATTTGATAAAGAACTGAAGTGGCAAGCTCATATCATATATGTATGCAAACAATTAGCTTGTAATCTGTTCTTACTCAGTAAACTTAGATATTACGTCGATGTCCGGACCCGAAAATTATTATTTTCGAAGCACATTGTCTTTCTCGTATCAATTATGCAACTACTGTCTGGAACAATGCGAGTCACATGGAGCATTAACTCATTGCAAAGACAGGCAGTTGAGTTTGTTCTTCCCGACCGCTCACTATCAACCGATGAACAATTAACACTAAATTAAAGATATTACCACTGTACAAGCAATTTGATTACAAGAAAATGGTCCTAATGTTCAAAGTACTCAGAAATGTGTCACCACCATACCTAAGTGAATTTGTTAACTCTCTCCATACGAACGGCGAAAGAGACGACGTTAACAGCGTTTCACCCCAATTACCACCATCAAAATATTGCAAGCGGAAGGCTGTTATACTGAAGAGGTGAATGTTGACAAAGAATACCACAGTTCTGACGACGGAAGCTAAAGGTTGGGTCATTGAGACACCCACTGGACATCCGAGGGGTCTGTGTAGAGGAGAAGAGAGGACTGGCCGTACTGAGTGAGTTAAAAGCGTTACGATTAACATAAATCGATTCTGCCTTGTCTTGTGGTACGCATTGACCTGTACAAATGTAGCTTTGCATTTTTGGACCGTCTGTTTTGAACTCTGTCTTGTCTTGTGGTACGCATTGACCTGTACAAATGTAGCTTTGCATTTTTGGACCGTCTGTTTTTGAACTCTCTCTTGTGGTACGCATTGACCTGTACAAATGTAGCTTTACATTTTTGGACCGTCTGTTTTTGAACTCTCTCTTGTCTTGTGGTACGCATTGACCTGTACAAATGTAGCTTTGCATTTTTGGACCGTCTGTTTTGAACTCTGTCTTGTCTTGTGGTACGCATTGACCTGTACAAATGTAGCTTTGCATTTTTGGACTGTCTGTTTTTGAACTCTCTTCCTTCGTTCAGCAAGACGTACGATTCATTACGGTTTTTCAAATCAAGTGTACGAAAACTTCTGCCCCACAAAAACATGCCTCTCAAAGCCATTAATTATTACCAGCGGTAAAAACATCAACCGTACGCCCTTTTCATGAAATTTGTGTGTATCATATCTTTTTTTTTTTCATACCCGATGTATATATTCTTATTTGTTCAATCTACCAATTTTTTCTTTCATTTACAATTGATTATTCCCCCCCCACCAATGTAGTTGTAGTAGTTACTGTTGCTGCAACAACATCGTCATCTTCATCACTACTGTGTATGTATAATGACAAGAATTGTGTTTCTGTGTCATTTTGATGTCCCTTCTCTGTTTCTCACTTCAGTATTGTCTGTCTCTCTCTCTGTGCGGTGTTCAGTTCATCAAATTAATGCTTTTCTGTACGTGCATATGTACTATGATATGCTCTCTCTCTTTCTCTGTCTCTCTGTCTGTCTGTCTGTCTGTCTGTCTGTCTGTCTTTCTCTCTCTCTCTCTGTGTTTCAGTTTCTCAAGGAGGCGTTACTGCGTTCGGACAAATCCATATACCTTACACCACACCTGTTAGGCAGAAGCCAGATGCAGCATAACCCAATGCACCTAGTCAGTTTTGTGTGTGTGTGTGTGTGTGTGTGTGTGTGTGTGTGTGTGTGTGTGTGTGTGTGCAAACGAGTACGTTCCAAGGAAATGTCTGAATCAGAAATGAGTTAACCCCACCCCCACCCCCCAAAACAACCTTTTCCAATTTGTTCAATTGAAAGCGGGGCGGAGAGTTTGAGCGTGGGGAAATTCGTGAAAATGGGGAACGTTAACAGATGACATGATCGTTTATTCGTCTGTTTTAAAGGTCATCACCTTCATGTTTGTTTTTTTTATCGCTGTGTGTGTTTCGATCTTGGCTTATAATGTTACTTTGTATTCTCCAACCCCCCCCCAAAAGGGTCAAAGGATGAAATATTCTTCATTCTCGTGTGTGTGTGTGTGTGTGTGTGTGTGTGTGTGTGTGTGTGTGTGTGTGTGTGTGTGTGTGTGTGTGTAGGCCGTGTGTGATGATAAGGCAGGGTTGTCCCCAAGATTTTGTCAAGACAAGGATGACCAGGGAAAAAGCAGAGATTACAGAACATTCTGTCTGAACCCAAACAGTCTTGGTGACCGAGTTAACGTGGAGCAGACCTGAAGGGTCAACTTTTACAACACGACTTCATCATTGTAAAACTGATCCACTAAAGTTAGCTTTCAGCGGAAGACATGCAGGGATAAGTGTTGGTGTTTTAACACACAAAAATAACTATCTGCTTTGACAGACTATAGAAAACAAAATAGAAGTTGTCATTCTATACTGTGCAAAAGATCGTAATGATTTTGATGAATACTTGCGTCAAAATGAAGTGACTGAATCGAAGATAGAGAGGGACGGGCGCAATAGCCGAGTGGTTAAAGCGTTGGACTGTCAATCTGAGGGTCCCGGGTTCGAATCACGGTGACGGCGCCTGGTGGGTAAAGGGTGGAGATTTTTACGATCTCCCAGGTCAACATATGTGCAGACCTGCCAGTGCCTGAACCACCTTCGTGTGTATACGCAAGCATAACATCAAATACGCACGTTAAAGATCCTGTAATCCATGTCAGCGTTCGGTGGGTTATGGAAACAAGAACATACCCAGCATGCACACCCCCGAAGGCGGAGTATGGCTGCCTACATGGCGGGGTAAAAACGGTCATACACGTAAAAAGCCCACTCGCGTATATACGAGTGAACGTGGGAGTTGAAGCCCACGAACGCAGAAGAAGAAGATAGATAGGGAGAAAATCAAACAACGATTGAAATCAAGTAAGTGAAATAAGTTTTATAAACGGATATCAATAACAGGCCGTGCAACGCGTTATCACAATTATTATCATTAATTTTATTATTATTGCATCATTCATTCACATTATATTGCAAGCTTTACTGGTCGGTTGTAATATAAGTCTCCCATTCAAACATATAAGATGCATTCAGAAATTATGTTAATCAGTGTTTGCATAAATTGTGCTAATTAGAAGAGAATAGAGAAGAGGTCCCTGTCAGTCAGCGGAACGTTAAACAACACTGATTAATTAAATGATATGAGATGGGATAGAATAGTGAAGTTGAAACTAGACTTGCTCATCCAGTTTTGCCGATGTTCCTAGTACATACATTTTCGCTGTTTTTTGCGTAAATAATGTGTGCACACGTATGTATTAGATGATACACCTATCTCAACTGGAGACTCAGAACGTATTATATCGGTGCCGGTTACATGCCGCAACAGTTTGGCCCAACCACGCGCCGCGGCACGCTCACACTGACTCCTCAGTTTCTTCCGAGTATCGTGGCGTGCGGAAACGCCATATACGCTAGGGCACGTCTACAGACAATTATCAGGGTGGGGGTGAATTTAAGGATAAGAAAGACAACAACATAAAAAAAAGTGATCGAAAATGAGAATGGGGTGTGCAAGGTGCATTGTGAAAAAAATGTTTTGCGGATATCTGACCGAACCATTCTGCAGCTAAACCTTGATTGACGCGCGCGCGCGCGCACGCACCCACCCACACACACACACACACACACACACACACAGAGAACAAACAACATTTTAACTCTGTCAAATTTTATTTGTGAGAACTCCATCTTCAATAGCATTATAAACAAAACTGAAATAAAACAAGTTGAGAAGGTGGCATTCATGTTGATTAACTGAGTCAACCAATTTATCACACCGTGATGTACTGCACTGCATTACACTGCATTGTATTGTATCACATTGCATTGAATTATATCGATTTTTATCACGTGGTATTATGGGCTGCCATATGGTGCTGCATACGTATGTAAATGCACAGTATTTTGCGTTGCTTTGTGTTACATTCCATTTTTACTGCTTTGCATTGCATTGTTGCATTGTATTGCATTGTGTTGCATTGAACTGTGTTGCATTGTTTCGCATTGCATTGTGTTGAAATGTTTTGCATCAAATGGCGTAACATTTCATCGTGTTGCATTGCATTGCATTGTGTTGCATTGCATTGCGTTGCATTGAATTGTGTTGCATTGTTTTGCATTGCATTGCATTGAAATGTTTTGCATCAAATGGCGTAACATTTCATCGTGTTGCATTGCATTGCATTGCATTGCATTGCATTGAAATGTTTTGCATCAAATGGCGTAACATTTCATCGTGTTGCATTGCATTGTATTGCATTTGGTTTACTGTATTTGACTGGTAATCGTAGTGCACCGATTTGCTGGTGTAAGGCTGCAGTGTGCTGCAGATGTTTGTATTGTATTGTATTGTATTGTATTGTATTGTATTGTTCGTCACTGCAGAATATTGCAGTGTCTAAAAGTCCAGCTGCTCCCCCTGGAAAGAGTGTGTCACCACAATACATCGCCATAAACTCTCTCTCTCTCTCTCTCTCTCTCTCACTCTGTGTGTGTGTGTGTGTGTGTGTGTGTGTGTGTGTGTGTGTGTGTGTGTGTGTGTGATGTAGAAATAAACAACAATAAAAACAAAAAAATCAAACTTCCTTAAAAAAAGAAAAAGAAAAAAAAATCAAACTGATAGAATTTATCATTACGTGTAACGTAAAAGACTCGTAGAAGTCTGCGTACAGTCTTGGCGTATGATCCTGTCTCGACCTGAACCAGGAACGTAGATCAGGACAACAGTGTGACGATTGATCAGGACAACAGTGTGACGATTGATCAGGACAACAGTGTGATGTAGTCGGGACAACAGTGTGATGATTGATCAGGACAACAGTGTGATGATTGATCAGGAAAACAGTGTGACGTAGGTCGGGACAACAGTGTGACGATAGATCAGGACAACAGTGTGACGATTGATCAGGACAACAGTGTGATGTAGGTCGGGACAACAGTGTGATGATAGATCAGGACAACAGTGTGACGATTGATCAGGACAACAGTGTGACGATTGATCAGGACAACAGTGTGATGTAGTTGGGACAACAGTGTGATGATAGATCAGGACAACAGTGTGACGATTGATCAGGACAACAGTGTGACGATTGATCAGGACAACAGTGTGACGTAGATCAGGTCAACAGAATCTGCAGGTAGTGGTCCAAGTCTTCTGGTGAACCTGGCAACAAATTAACGATGATGACCATGTTGATAATGATAATGATAATGATACTACCAACAATAATAACGATAATAGTAATAACAATGATAGCTGTTGTTGCTATTTTCATTATTATTATTATTATTATTAGTAGTAGTAGTAGTAGTAGTAGTAGTAGTATCATCATCTCATCATCATCATCATCATCATCAGCAGCAGCAGCAGCAGTAGTAGTAGTAGTAGTAGTAGTAGTAGTAGCAGTAGTAGTGATAGAAATATAGCGTCTGTCAAAGGTCAGAGACCAAGCTGTAAGCGCTTTACGAACACAGAGCCATTTGCACAACAGGCTGCCCTTCCGATGTAGAGCCGACTGACGGGCTGCCTTCTGGCAATCATTATTCGTTTCCTGTGTCGTTCAGTCATACTTCAGTCACGCGTACGCACCCCTCACGCGCCCCCACCCCACCCCACCCCCGCCACCTCACACACACAAACTCACACACGCGGGCGCGCGGAGGCACGCACACATGCATGCACGCACTCACTCACACACACACACACACACACACACACACACACACACACACACACACACACACACACACACACACACACACACTCCTTCCCTCCCTCACTTCCTCACTCACCCACACACATGACCACACACACACACACACACACACACACCGTTTGAAATCACATTATGTGGATAGACGTTAAACTGAAGAACACACACACACAGACAGACAGGCAGACACACACACACACACACACACACACACACACACACACACACACACACACACACACAACCACACACACACACACACCCACTAAGAGAAAACACGTGCACGTGCACACCGTATCTCTACCTGCAGTCCTCAGCCTGGCACGTGCAGACTGGATGTCCTTGACGGCGAAGCCCATGGTAACCAGCTGCTGTCCCAGGCTGACCCTTTGGGGGCCCTGAGCTGGGGACTCGCTCCCCCCGCTCCCCCCACTGCTCCTCTCGTGCACACCTCGTACCCCGCTGACCGCTGGTGCCTCACTGGGTCCCTGAGCAAGACACACACAGCGTGTGAAGTAAAGATCCAGTCATTCGGTGAGCTATGGAAATAAGAACAAACCCCACATAAACACCACGAAAAACGGAGCTTGGTTGTCGACACGGCGGGGTTAAAACTCACGTCATGGCTGTCGACACAGCGGGGTTAAAACTCACGTCATGGCTGTCGACACGGCGGGGTTAAAACGCACGTCATGGCTGTCGACACGGCGGGGTTAAAACGCACGTCATGGCTGTCGACACGGCGGGGTTAAAACGCACGTCATGGCTGTCGACACGGCGGGGTTAAAACGCACGTCAAAGCTCACTTGTGCACGCGGACGCACATTTGAGTTACAGCCCACGAACACAGAACAAAGTGAAGAACGACAAGACGAAAAGAACGAAGAACAAGAACAGAAAAAAGACGAACAAAAACAAGAAGAAGAAGAAGAAGAAGAAGCAGAGTCACGCGCCGGTATTTCAATCAAAACATGGGTTGTTCCCTTCAATGCACACAACCTCCAGCCAATACAGCCGGGTGCTTCCCTGAACACAGCACAGGCAAATCAAGCAATTTCACTCTCCGCAAGTTGCGAGTCCCTTCACACATCATTTCGCATGAAACACAACACCAACACCAGAAAAGGAAAAAAAGGGTGGGAGGAGGGGAGGGGGAGGGGAGAGAAAGAGTGGGAGAGAGAAAGAAGGTTGGGGAAGAGAGATAGAGAGAGATAGATATATAGATAGATAAGAGAGAGAGAGAGACAGAGAGAGACAGAGACAGAGAGACAGACAGAAAAGCAACTTGTGATGTTCGTTTGATTTAATTTTACAGGTTTATGATGTTTTGAAAACTCGGTTTTTTTTGTTTAATTTTCAGGTTTTTTGGTTCATGATGTTTTTAAAAGTTATTGAATCGCTGCAAACATTTTGATTCGTTCTGTGAACGCATTGGACTGAGCTGCTGTAATGTTTTTATGATATATTTATGTCTAGCTCGAAGTGTTGCGCATCCATAATCGGCCTCTTCTCCCATATGAGGACACACACCGACAGATAAGCCTGCCTGCCTACTCATCCGTCGGTCCGACGGGAGACTCCATCATCATATCTAGCTTGATGATGTAAGGCGCTTTGAGCAGCATTAGTACTGGATATCGCGCCATGCAAAAGTTATGAATTCTTCTTCTTCTTCTTAAAAAAAAAAAAAAAAATCATTTCTGGAGGTAAATAAATCATCTGTTTGATTGAATGGATAAACAGGTGAATAAATGAACTGGTTCATGAATGAATGAATGACTATATGAATGAATGAATAAATACATTCGACGATCCAACCGTAAATAACCACCGCAGGGTCATTTATTTAAACCAATGCGATAAAAAAAAACCCCAAAAAACCCACCCCTTACCCTCATCCCAACGCCAAAATGAATAGATGAACAAATAAATAAATAAACAAAAAGAAGAAGAAGAAGAAACGATAAAAATTACAATGCACCCGAACTTACGTTAATCTGGCGAAGAAGCCTCTGGATGCATTGTCTCCCTTTGGTTGCCAGCAGGAAGCGGCAGTCAGGACGCCAACGAACGTGCTCTGCGAGGGGGTCATCACTTGGGGCCCAGGACTTGAGCCCCACCCCACAGTAAAAACACCGTACGCAGTCCGCGTAGCCTGCGTAGGGAGGGAAGAGGTAAGGGATGGGGCGAAGGGAGGGGGGAGGGGGACATGGCAAGGCAGGACAGGACGGGAGGGCAGGGGGCAGGATAGGGAGGACGGGGAGGCAGGAGGAGGCAGGAGGGACGGGGCAGGGGGCAGACAGGAAGCCAGGGACAGGGACAGACAGGGCAGGAAGGGGGGGCAGGAGGAGCAGGACGGGGCAGGGCAGGACAGCACAGGGCAGGCAGCACGGGCATGACGGGCAGGGCAGGACAGCACAGGGCAGGACGGGGCAGGCAGGAAGCAGGGCAGGACAGCACAGGGCAGGACGGGGCAGGGCAGGACAGCACAGGGCAGGACGGGGCAGGACAGGGCAGGGCAGGACAGCACAGGGCAGGACAGGGCAGGGAAAGGCAGGGCAAGGCAAGGCAAGGCAAGACAAGACTGGACACGGGAAAAATCTGGAGAGACGAGTGCAAAAAGCCTGTGGAACGAGCACTACACTCATCCTAAAAAAACAACAAAAAAACAACCCGTACTTTGGTAAACGTCAAAACGAAGATCTTAACCTTAATGAGTTTAAAGACTGGGGCTGTGGTGGGGTGGGGGAATGAAGAGAGAGAGAGAGAGGAGGGGGGGGTTTGGGGGGGTTGGGGGAATGAAGAGAGAGAGAGAGAGGAGGGGGTGGGGTGGGGGAATGAAGAGAGAGAGAGAGAGGAGGGGGTGGGGTTGGGGGAATGAAGAGAGAGAGAGAGGGGAGGGGGTGGGGGGGGAATGAAGAGAGAGAGAGAGGAGGGGGTGGGGGGGGGGTTGGGGGAATGAAGAGAGAGAGAGAGAGGAGGGGGGTGGGGTGGGGGGGTGGGGGGAATGAAGAGAGAGAGAGAGAGGAGGGGGGGTTGGGTGGGGGGGTTGGGGGAATGAAGAGAGAGAGAGAGAGGAGGGGGGTTGGGTGGGGGGGTTGGGGGAATGAAGAGAGAGAGAGGAGGGGGGTGGGGTGGGGGAATGAAGAGAGAGAGAGAGGAGGGGGGTGGGCTGGGGGAATGAAGAGAGAGAGAGGAGGGGGGGGGGGTTGGGGGAATGAAGAGAGAGAGAGAGAGGAGGGGGGGGTTGGGGGAATGAAGAGAGAGAGAGAGAGAGGAGGGGGATGGGGGTGGGGGTGGGGGGGTGGCAGGAGACACAGTAGGGCAGAAAGAGACACACAGAGAAAGACATGAAGCAGAGAAAGACAGAGGAACAGAGAAAGACAGAGAAACAGAGAAAGACAGGGGAACACACACACACACACACACACACACACACACACACACACACACACACGCACACACACGACACATTCGGAAACAGACAATAACTGGAGATGGGTGTGTGGGTGTGTGGGTGTGGGTGGGGGTGGAAGTGGAGGTTCATATCGTTTATCGTCATAACTTGTTTATTTTGACCCATTTAATAATCATCACCAGTGATCAGGGTTCACACATACACAGACAGACAGACAGGACAGACAGACATACAGACACACACACACACACACACACACACACACACACACACACACACACACACAGAGTTCTGTTTCAACTAACACACACACACTGACCTGCATAGCAGAATAGCAGCAGTCCCACCCCATCCCACACACTGACCAGTATAGCAGAATAGTAGAACCCCCCCCTCCCCCGCCATCCTCCAACCCCCCCCCCCCCCCACACACACACACACTGACCAGTGTAGTAGAAGTCTCCCCCCTGCCACCCTCTAACAACCCCCCCCCCCTCTACACACACACACTGACCAGCATAGAAGAAGCCCAGGCTGACCATGACCTCAGCGGGGAAGGCGGCGGCCATGGCGGTGGGGAAGGCGCGGAAGGTGAGGTGGCGGGCCTGTGAGGTGCTGTAGTGGGGGTACACCGCTCCCCCCAGGCTGAGGGGCCCCCCACGTCTGTCCGTCCGGCTGCTTAAAGCACACACACACACACACACACACAGACACACAGGTACAGACACACACAGGCACACACACACACGGACACAGACACGCACACACAGGCACGCACACACAGACACACACACACAGAGGCATACAGACACACAGATAGACACAGACACGCACAGACACAGACAGACACACACACACACACACAAACACACACGCACAGACACGCACACAAAGGCACACAGGCACAGGCACGCACACACAGACACACACAGACACAGACACACACACACAGAGGCACACAGACACACAGACACGCCCAGACACAGACAGACACACAAAATCATCATCATCATCACACACACACACACACACACACACTGTGACAGAAGAGGGAGACAAAGACACCCCTCCCCCCCCACCCCCACCCCCCGAACTCTCACCTGTCACTGTGGGACGGGCTGGCAGCAGCAGCAGCAGCGGGGGGAGAGGGAGAGGGGCCCGGGAACGGGGAGGGGGAGGGAGGGAGCGAGGGTTCCAGTCTCTGGTCCATGTCGGAACCGGCCAGTGCCAGTACGTAGCCTGACAGCGACAGTGTCACGTGTCGTCATCGTCATCATCATCATCATCATCCTGGTCATCGTCGTCGTCATCATTATCGTCATCATCATCATTATCCCCGTCATCGTCGTCGTCATCATTATCGTCATCGTCGTCATCTTCATCGGCATCATCACTATCGTCTTCATCGTCATCATCATCATCGCCGTCATCGTCATAATTACCATCATCATCGTCGTCGTCGTCATCATCATCATCGTCGTCGTCGTCGTCGTCATCATCATTATCGTCGTTGTCGTCGTCATCATCATCATCATCGTCGTCGTCGTCGTCGTCATCGTCATCATCATCATCATCATTATCATCTGTCATACTCATCACTGTCATCGTTACCAGACGTGGACTACACACAACCCTGGCACTACATGGTATCGATTAGCACAGTGATACATTAATAAGACAGTACAACTAAAACGAATAAACATATATAAAAAAGCACATGAATAAACGCAACTCTAACAGAAGTATACACAAATAAATAAATAATGCAATGAACTAACTAAGCATATGAATAAAGATATAAATGAAACAAAATACAGATCTGTAGACAGACAGACAGACAGGCAGGCAGATAGATAGATAGATAGATAGATAGATAGATAGATAGACATAGAAAAGAAAAACACAAACAGGCACACACACACACACACACACACACACACACACACACACACACACACACACACACACGGATACACACACAGAGAGTCACAGAGACAGACAGGCAGACAACTAGACAGAGGCAAGACAGATAGACAGACTGAGTGAGAGGAATGGACAGACGCTGAAACAGACAGCCAGTTTGTGTTGTGCCAGCTTCAAGGAAGTGTCCAATGGCACGGCCTGATACGTGTAATGATACACACGTCACACCACAGTTTCAGTTTCTCAAGGTGGCGTCACTGCGGTCGGACGAATCCATATACGCCACACCACATCTGTCGGGCAGATGCTTGACAGCATCATAACCCAACGCTTAGTCAGGCCTTGAACGCTTGCACATATATTTGTGTACCAGTCAGAATGGGTTTCCTCTACACGCTCGTTGCCATGGGTTATTTTCCAGTGCGCCAAGTAAGCGCTGCACACGGGACCTCAGTTTGTCGTCTCATCCGAATGACTTAGACACCCAGTTATGATTTTCCAGTCAAACTTGGGAAGAAAGGGCGAGAGCGAGAATCGAACACAGACCCTCACGAGTCCACTGTATTGACAGATACGTGTCTTAACCATTCTTCCACCTCGCTCCTTGCTCCAAAAGAAAAGAAAATGAAGAAAAGAAAAGAAACACCATCGAGACAGCGACAGAGAAGAGAGGGGCAGAGAGCGACAAAGGGAGGAGGGGGGGGGTAGAGAAAAGAGAGACAGAGAAGAGAGGGGCAGGGAAGAGAGGGGCAGGGAAGAGAGGAGAGAAGTGCAGGGAAGAGAGGGACAGGGAAGAGAGGAGAGAAGTGCAGAGAAGAGAGGGACAGGGAAGAGAGGGGCAGGGAAGAGAGGGGCAGGGAAGAGAGGAGAGAAGTGCAGGGAAGAGAGGGGCAGGGAAGAGAGGAGAGAAGTGCAGGGAAGAGAGGGGCAGGGAAGAGAGGAGAGAGGGGCGGGGAAGAGAGGGGCAGGGAAGAGAGGAGAGAGGGGCAGGGAAGAGAGGGGCAGGGAAGAGAGGAGAGAGGGACAGAGAAGAGAGGAGAGAGGGGCAGAGAAGAGAGGAGAGAGGGGCAGAGAAGAGAGGGGCAGGGAAGAGAGGGGCAGAGAAGAGAGGAGAGAGGGGCAGAGAAGAGAGGAGAGAAGTGCAGAGAAGAGAGGGACAGGGAAGAGAGGGGCAGGGAAGAGAGGGGCAGGGAAGAGAGGGGCAGGGAAGAGAGGAGAGAAGTGCAGGGAAGAGAGGGGCAGGGAAGAGAGGAGAGAAGTGCAGGGAAGAGAGGGGCAGGGAAGAGAGGAGAGAGGGGCAGGGAAGAGAGGGGCAGGGAAGAGAGGAGAGAAATGCAGGGAAGAGAGGGGCAGGGAAGAGAGGAGAGAAGTGCAGGGAAGAGAGGGGCAGGGAAGAGAGGAGAGAGGGGCGGGGAAGAGAGGGGCAGGGAAGAGAGGAGAGAGGGGCGGGGAAGAGAGGGGCAGGGAAGAGAGGAGAGAGGGGCAGGGAAGAGAGGGGCAGGGAAGAGAGGAGAGAGGGACAGAGAAGAGAGGAGAGAGGGGCAGAGAAGAGAGGAGAGAGGGGCAGAGAAGAGAGGGGCAGGGAAGAGAGGGGCAGAGAAGAGAGGAGAGAGGGGCAGAGAAGAGAGGGGCAGGGAAGAGAGGGGCAGAGAAGAGAGGGGCAGGGAAGAGAGGGGCAGGGAAGAGAGGAGAGAGGGGCAGGGAAGAGAGGGGCAGGGAAGAGAGAGGGGCAGGGAAGAGAGGGAGAGAGAAGAGAGGGAGAGAGAGGGGCAGGGAAGAGAGGGGCAGGGAAGAGAGGGGCAGGGAAGAGAGGAGAGAGGGGCAGGGAAGTGAGGGACAGAGAAGAGAGGGACAGAGAAGAGAGGGGCAGGGAAGAGAGGAGAGAGGGGCAGGGAAGAGAGGGGCAGGGAAGAGAGGAGAGAGGGGCAGGGAAGAGAGGGGCAGGGAAGAGAGGGGCAGGGAAGAGAGAGGGGCAGGGAAGAGAGGGGCAGGGAAGAGAGGGGCAGGGAAGAGAGGAGAGAGGGGCAGGGAAGAGAGGGGCAGGGAAGAGAGGGGCAGGGAAGAGAGGGGCAGAGAAGAGAGAGGCAGAGTACACCACCACCCCAGGCAGACCAGTGAGAGAGGGTTGGGAATCAGGACGTTGAGCGACGGTGGTGTTGGTGATGGTGGTGTTGGTGATGGTGGTGGTGGAGGCATCACTCCGCTCCCCGGACTGACCCTCACCGTCCGGTCCCGGCTCCCTGGTGGACACAGTCCACAGTCACTGACACATACCTTGTCACTGCCTCATACATCGTCACTGACATATCGTCACTCACAACAACAGCAACAACGACAACAACAACAACGACAACAACAACAACAACAAGAACAACAACGACAACAACAACAGCAACAACAACAAGGACAACAACAACGACAACAACAACAGCAACAACAACAAGGAGGACGGAAGCGAAAGACAGAATCCAAGGAAGACAGAAAACCTCACCGTGCATCCTCCCCTCCACGCCCACCACCGCCTCCAGTAGTCAGCGAGGCAGAGACAGAGGTGGAGGAGCCCGAGCCCACGGAGGAGGAGGGGGAGGAGGCAGAGGAGGCGGACCCAGCCCAACAGAGCCTCCCGCACACCGCCGTCACCACGGGACACTGCGGGGATCCGTCCACGTGCACCCTCAGAGGACCCGGGGCTCCCGGTGCCTGCTGCAGGCTGTAGACCACGGGGCACCCGTGACACACCACGGCCTGCCGGCTGACGGACGGGTCCCAGTGGAACCCCGCCTCCGCCAGACGCACCCGGGACAGCGGGCAGTCCGCAGGCAGACCCGCCAGGGTGGCCACCCGGTACCCCAGGTGGTCCATGGGGACGGCGGAGTCGTCGCCACGCGCCGTGCAGCTCGTGGGCAGGTAGTCTGTAGTGGCCGGGGCCACCCGCCACGAGAGTGGTGGAAAAGGGTGTCAGGTGGCGGTACGGGCCCGGGTGGAGCCGCCACCACCACCACCACCGGTACCGGTCGTCGTCGGGGGAAAGACCGCCGCTCTTGGCAGAGAGGGCTGGGGAGAGACAGCCAGTGCACCAGCCTTCCTTGGTCGTCGTTCTCCGGCCAGGACAAGGACACGGGCCGTCAGGACCCAGGATCTCAGAGCGTGACTCAGTCCATGGCGGTGACTGGGCCCCTGAAACTGTCAGTGAACATTGACAGTGACTGTTAGTGAACTAACGATATTGATATTGACAGTGACTGTTAGTGAACTAACGATAATGACAGTGAATGCATACATCAGTGACATTGCTTTGTAATCATATCCTTTACAAATGACTCCATAGTATGAGATTTTGTTTGGTAGCGACATAACTTGTAGGTTCTTCCTTCACACATGACTTCATCAGAGATTTTCTTTATATCTACGTTGGAAAAATGGCATTACACACATTGTTATTTTATATTTTTCCATTACAAGTTTATCATTCCTTATTCATTTGCAGATAACTGTGTATACCGATCACAAAAGAAACCACATGATGATAGATAAATGCAGAGATTGTGAATCCACAAAAGAAACCACATGATGATAGCTAAATTCAGAGATTGTGGATCCACAAAAAGGACTATATGTTGATAGATAATTGCAGAGAGTGTGGATCCACAAAAAAGGACTATATGTTGATAGATAATTGCAGAGAGTGTGGATCACAAAAAGGACTATATGTTGATAGATAATTGCAGAGAGTGTGGATCACAAAAAGGACTATATGTTGACAGATAATTGCAGAGAGTGTGGATCCACAAAAAGGACGAAATGTTGATAGATAATTGCAGAGAGTGTGGATCCACAAAAAGGACTATATGTTGATAGATAATTGCAGAGAGTGTGGATCCACAAAAAGGACTATATGTTGATAGATAATTGCAGAGAGTGTGGATCCACAAAAAGGACTATATGTTGATAGATAATTGCAGAGAGTGTGGATCACAAAAAGGACTATATGTTGATAGATAATTGCAGAGAGTGTGGATCACAAAAAGGACTATATGTTGATAGATAATTGCAGAGAGTGTGGATCCACAAAAAGGACTATATGTTGATAGATAATTGCAGAGAGTGTGGATCACAAAAAGGACTATATGTTGATAGATAATTGCAGAGAGTGTGGATCACAAAAAGGACTATATGTTGATAGATAATTGCAGAGAGTGTGGAACAGATGGATGAGAGAAGGCATCAAAAGGGGAAAAAAAACAACCAAGGAAATTTAAATATGTATGATTGTCAGTCGTGTCCGAATATGACCATCAGAGAACAGCAGAGGAGGTAACTGCTGTCCCGACTGTCTGGGCCAGAGTTGGATTACAGTGGAGAGTGTCTTGCCCAAGTTACATCCCCACTCTCTCAGCCAAAAGGGTTTTAGGACATTCGGCGTTGGGATGGCCAACTGGTCCCCACGGCTGCAGCCAATGCAACCTTGCTATGCCTCCTAGTTTGAGAGTCATAGTCCTTCACAAAATACTGCATCCCCCTTCCCCCTGCATCCCCCTTCCCCTGCATTCCCCTTCCCCTGCATTCCCCTTCCTCTGTATTCCCCTTCCTCTGCATCCCCCTTCCTCTGCATTCCCCTTCCCCCTGCATTCCCCCTTCCCCTGCAACCCCCTTCCCCCTGCATTCCCCTTCCCCTGCAACCCCCTTCCCCTGCATTCCCCTTCCCCTGCATTCCCCCTTCCCCTGCATTCCCCCTTCCCCTGCAACCCCCTTCCCCTGCATTCCCCTTCCCCCTGCATTCCCCTTCCCCTGCATTCCCCTTCCCTCTGCATTCCCCTTCCCCTGCAACCCCCTTCCCCTGCATTCCCTTCCCCTGCATTCCCCTTCCCCTGCATTCCCTGCATTTCCCTTCCCCTGCATTCCCCTTCCTCCTGCAACCCCCCTTCCCCTGCATTCCCCTTCCCCTGCATTCCCCTTCCCTGCATTCCCCTTCCTCCTGCAACCCCCCTTCCCATGCATTCCCCTTCCTCCTGCAACCCCCTTCCCCTGCATTCCCCTTCCCCTGTATTCCCCTTCCTCCTGCAACCCCCTTCCCCTGCATTCCCCTTCCCCTGCATTCCCCTTCCCCTGCATTCCCCTTCCTCCTGCAACCCGCCTTCCCCTTCCCCTGCATTCCCCTTCCCCTGCAACCCCCTTCCCCTTCCCCTGCATTCCCCTTCCCCTGCAACCCCCTTCCCCTGCATTCCCCTTCCCCTGCAACCCCCTTCCCCCTGCATTCCCCTCCCCCTGCATTACCCCTTCCCCTGCAACCCCCTTCCCCTGCATTCCCCTTCCCCCTGCATTCCCCTTCCCCTGCATTCCCCTTCCCCTGTATTCCCCTTCCTCTGCATTCCCCTTCCCCCTGCATTCCCCTTCCCCTGCATTCCCCTTCCCCTGCATTCCCCTTCCCCTGCATTCCCCTTCCCCCTGCATTCCCCTTCCCCTGCAACCCCCATTCCCCTGCATTCCCCTTTCCCCTGCATTCCCATTCCCCTTCCCCTGCATTCCCCTTCCCCTCCATTCCCCTTCCCCTGCATTCCCCTTCCCCCTGCATTCCCCTTCCCCTGCATTCCCCTTCCCCTGCATTCCCCTTCCCCTGCAACCCCCCTTCCCCTGCATTCCCCTTCCCCTGCATTCCCCTTCCTCCTGCAACCCACCTTCCCATGCATTCCCCTTCCCCTGCATTCCCCTTCCCCTGCATTCCCCTTCCTCCTGCAACCCCCTTCCCCTGCATTCCCCTTACCCTTCCTCCTGCATTCCCCTTCCCCTGCAAAAGACAAACGAAACACTGGCCGGCTGGAGTGTCGGTCGCTCCGCTGTGTGTCTCACCGTTCCCCTGGAGGCCTGGAGGTCTGTGCAGAAGGAAGCGCCGCAGAAGCTTTTTGAAACCAGGGCGTGCAGTCTGCTCCGGCCGGTCTCCACAGAGCAACAGACAGACTGACAGCAGGGAGACAACCAGGTAGCTCACACCACTCCCCTCCTTCCCGCTCTTTCCGCTCACACGGCGCTGGATGTCTGATTAGCAGCGAGGCAGAACATACATGACTTTATCATCTTCCAGGCGAGGGATTGTACTGCATTGTATTGTACTGATCTTTTTGTGACATCAGATTTCTTTGTGTGAAATTCGGGCTGCTCTCCCCAGGGAGAGTGCGTCGCTACACTGAGAGCGCCACCTTTTTTGTTTTTATTTTTTTTATTTTTTTTATATAGTTTTTTATGCCTGCAATTTTATTTGTTTTCCTATCAAAGAGGATTTTTTTTCTACATAATTTTGCCAGGGACAACCCTTTTGTTGGCAACAAGCCATTCAACAGTATCTTAAACAGATGTGTCGTACTACGCTCACATGTACGCTCGCTTACATTTTGTGAGCCATGTAGCGAATCATAGTTGTTTAGAAGCTGGGCTCATTGAGGAATGAAGCAGTATGAAGTCCTGGCTGTTTTGAATTCCGGAACACAGAAGCGTTTGTCTGAAGGGAAGAAGCTGGCAGTGATTTGCAAGAGCGTGACTGCTGTCGCTTGAAATGCGCGTGGCCTTCTGGCCTTGTTGGACATTGTGCACCTCTTCCTCATGCCCACAACAACCTTGCTGGACATTGTGCACCTCTTCCTCATGCCCACAACAACCTTGCTGGACATTGTGCACCTCTTCCTCATGCCCACAACAACCTTGCTGGACATTGTGCACCTCTTCCTCATGCCCACAACAACCTTGCTGGACATTGTGCACCTCTTCCTCATGCCCACAACAACCTTGCTGGACATTGTGCACCTCTTCCTCATGCCCACAACAACCTTGCTGGACATTGTGCACCTCTTCCTCATGCCCACAACAACCTTGCTGGACATTGTGCACCTCTTCCTCATGCCCACAACAACCTTGCTGGACATTGTGCACCTCTTCCTCATGCCCACAACAACCTTGCTGGACATTGTGCACCTCTTCCTCATGCCCACAACAACCTTGCTGGACATTGTGCACCTCTTCCTCATGCCCACAACAACCTTGCTGGACATTGTGCACCTCTTCCTCATGCCCACAACAACCTTGCTGGACATTGTGCACCTCTTCCTCATGCCCACAACAACCTTGCTGGACATTTTGACGACGGGCGCAGTATCCGAGTGGTTAAAGCGTTGGACTTTCAATCTGAGGGTCCCGGGTTAGAATCTCGGTAACGACGCCTGGTGGGTAAAGGGTGGCAGATTTTCCCCCGGTCGCCAAGATCAACATATGTGCAGACCCCCCCCCCCCCTTGCCCCCCCTCCCACTTCGTGTGTCTACGCAAGCAGAAGATCAAATACGCACGTTAAAGATCCTGTAATCCATGTCTGCATTCGGTGGGTTATGGGAAACAAGAACATACCCAGCATGCACACACCCCGAAAACGGAGTATGCCTGCCTACAAGGCGGGGTAAAGAAACAAAACAGTCATACACGTAAAACGTTTCATGTGTGTATGTGTGCGTGCATGAAATCTGATTGAATGACACAGGAAACGAATGATGAGCGCCCAATGGCAGCCGTCAGTCGACTCTACCCAGGTAGGCAACATTTTGTGCAAATGACCCCGTGTTTGTAAAGCGCTTAGAGCTTGGTCTCTAACCGAGGATAGGCGCTATATACGTATCCATATCATTATCATATCATATCATATCACATTATATCATGTCATAACATTTCATATCAATCACATCACATCAGACCACATCACATCACACACATCACATCACACACATCACATCACATCACATCACATCACACCACATCACATCACACCACATCACACCACATCACATCACACCACATCACACCACATCACATCACATCACATCACATCACATCACACCACATCACATCACACACATCACACACATCACACCACATCACATCACATCACATCACATCACACACATCACATCACATCACATCACACACATCACACCACATCACATAACATCACACCACATCACATCACATCACACCACATCACATCACATCACACCACATCACATCACACCACATCACATCACACACATCACATCACATCACATCACATCACACCACATCACATCACACACATCACATCACATCACATCACATCACATCACACCACATCACATCACATCACATCACACCACATCACATCACATCACATCACATCACATCACATCACATCACACTGTGACAACCATACCAGCAGATCTCTCGGCAGCTAGGTATCGTCCGCTTCCAAGACCGCGACGTGACCTGGTTAGAGAGCTGGTCAGTGAGCCCGTCAGCGGAAACCGCAGCTTGTCGTCCCGCGCACGCGCTGTGTGCCCTCTGCACGACCCTGCCACCTGGCGGAGGCGAGGGGGGAGAAGCGAGCAGCAGACCAGAAGCAGGGAGACCACCAGCACGGCCAGACACACGGTGTGCTGGACACTGGGCAGTCTCCACATGGTCATTGTCTGTCCCTCCACGCCTCACCACTGCTCACACTGTGTGCGGTCTGCAGGAAGAACGCGGTGAAGGCTTTTCTTTCGCGCTTGTCCACAACCAGTCTGTAAAGAACAACACTGATCACAACCAGTCTGTGAAGAACAACATTGTTCACAACCAGTTTGTAAAGAACAACATTGATCACAACCAGTCTGTAAAGAAAAACATTGTCCACAACCAGTCTGTAAAGAACAACACTGATCACAACCAGTCTGTAAAGAACAACATTGATCACAACCAGTCTGTAAAAAACAACATCGTTCACAACCAGTCTGTAAAGAACAACATTGTCCACAACCAGTCTGTAAAGAACATCATTGTTCACAACCAGTTTGTAAAGAACATCATTGATCATAACCATCACAACCAGTGTGTAAAGAACAACATTGTCCACAACCAGTCTGTAAAGAACAACATTGTTCACAACCAGTTTGTAAAGAACATCATTGATCACAACCATCACAACCAGTCTGTAAAGAACATCATTGATCACAACCAGTCTGTAAAGAACAACATTGTTTACAACCAGTTTGTCAAGAACATCATTGATCATAACCATCACAACCAGTGTGTAAAGAACAACATTGATCACAATCAGTGTGTAAAGAACAACATTGATCACAATCCGTGTGTAAAGAACAACATTGATCACAACCAGTCTGTAAAAAACAACATCGTTCACAACCAGTCTGTAAAAAACAACATCGTTCACAACCAGTCTGTAAAAAACAACGTCGTTCACAACCAGTTTGTAAAGAACATCATTGATCACAACCAGTCTGTAAAGAAAAACATTGTTCACAACCAGTCTGTAAAGAACAACATTGATCACAACCATTACAACCAGTGTGTAAAGAACAACATTGTTCACAACCGGTGTGTAAAGAACAACATTGTTTACAACCATCACAACCAGTCTGTAAAGAACAACATTGTCCACAACCAGTCTGTAAAGAACAACATTGATAACAACCATCACAACCAGTCTGTAAAGAACAACAGTTTTGATGATCAGTCTGCAAAGAACATTATTGATCACATCCACCACAACCAGTCTGAAAAAACAACATTGATCACAACCATCACAACTAGTCTGTAATGAACAGCATTGTTGATCGCCAGTCTGTAGAGAACAACATTGATCACAACCAGTCTGTAAAGAACAACATTGTCCACAACCAGTCTGTAAAAAACAACATCGTTCACAACCAGTCTGTAAAAAACAACATCGTTCACAACCAGTTTGTAAAGAACAACACTGATCACAACCAGTCTGCAAAAAACAACATCATTCACAACCAGTCTGTAAAAAAACAACATCGTTCACAACCAGTTTGTAAAGAACAACACTGATCACAACCAGTCTGTAAAAAAACAACACTGATCACAACCAGTCTGTAAAGAACAACATTGTCCACAACCAGTCTGTAAAGAACATCATTGTTCACAACCAGTTTGTAAAGAACATCATTGATCATAACCATCACAACCAGTGTGTAAAGAACAACATTGTCCACAACCAGTCTGTAAAGAACAACATTGTTCACAACCAGTTTGTAAAGAACATCATTGATCACAACCATCACAACCAGTCTGTAAAGAACATCATTGATCACAACCAGTCTGTAAAGAACAACATTGTTTACAACCAGTTTGTAAAGAACATCATTGATCATAACCATCACAACCAGTGTGTAAAGAACAACATTGATCACAATCAGTGTGTAAAGAACAACATTGATCACAACCAGTCTGTAAAAAACAACATCGTTCACAACCAGTCTGTAAAAAACAACATCGTTCACAACCAGTCTGTAAAAAACAACATCGTTCACAACCAGTTTGTAAAGAACATCATTGATCACAACCAGTCTGTAAAGAAAAACATTGTTCACAACCAGTCTGTAAAGAACAACATTGATCACAACCATTACAACCAGTGTGTAAAGAACAACATTGTTCACAACCGGTGTGTAAAGAACAACATTGTTTACAACCATCACAACCAGTCTGTAA
>NC_134881.1:54459022-54556522 GCF_041734735.1 Babylonia areolata | reverse complement strand
CGCTGTCAGTGCCATGTGTGGTCACTGATCCAAGATTCTGACAGCTGTTTCATGAACCCTCAAAGTGTCCATCTAAGGTCACTGATCCAAGATTCTGACAGCTGTTTCATGAACCCTCAAAGTGTCCATCTAAGGTCACTGATCCAAGATTCTGACAGCTGTTTCATGAACCCTCAAAGTGTCCATCTAAGGTCACTGATCCAAGATTCTGACAGCTGTTTCATGAACCCTCAAAGTGTCCATCTAAGGTCACTGATCCAAGATTCTGACAGCTGTTTCATGAACCCTCAAAGTGTCCATCTAAGGTCACTGATCCAAGATTCTGACAGCTGTTTCATGAACCCTCAAAGTGTCCATCTAAGGTCACTGATCCAAGATTCTGACAGCTGTTTCATGAACCCTCAAAGTGTCCATCTAAGGTCACTGATCCAAGATTCTGACAGCTGTTTCATGAACCCTCAAAGTGTCCATCTAAGGTCACTGATTATTCTCATTAGTGGTTTGTCGCGGTTGATACACGAAAGGCAGCATGCAACACAGCCATATAATAGGGTTTTTTGGTGGGGTTTTTTTTGGTATGTGTGTTGTTTTTTTCTTTACGATTCTCTTTCCCTACTTTGCCTGTTTGTTTTTGGTTTCTTTTTCGTTGTTTTTATTTTATTTTTATGTTGTGTATTTTGAACATTTGCACGAAGTTATGACACGTAGAACAGAAATGGTGTTGATCTACTCCACTTCTTCCTGTGTTGTCCATCGGTCGTTGCCGACTTTTACTGACATTTAAAGGCATCGCACAGCACTTGTTGAGTGTAGATATTGCACAGAAAAAGAAAGCCTGAATTTTTTTTTTAAGGGTACGACCGTTAACACCCCCCACCCCACCCCCCCTGCCCCCCTACCCCTTCAGTTCAGCCAATGGAAAACATCGAGGAGGTCTCTGTGCCTTCGATGTGAAGACACTGATGAAGGGAGACAGTATGTGTCGGTTGGGAGAGGGAGGGAGACAGGATGTGTCGGTTGGGAGAGGGAGGGAGACAGTATGTGTCGGTTGGGAGAGGGAGGGAGACAGGATGTGTCGGTTGGGAGAGGGAGGGAGACAGGATGTGTTGGTTGGGAGAGGAAGGGAGACAGTATGTGTCGGTTGGGAGAGGGAGGGAGACAGTATGTGTCGGTTGGGAGAGGGAGGGAGACAGGATGTGTCGGTTGGGAGAGGGAGGGAGACAGTATGTGTCGGTTGGGAGAGGGAGGGACAGGATGTGTCGGTTGGGAGAGGGAGGGACAGGATGTGTCGGTTGGGAGAGGGAGGGAGGGAGACAGTATGTGTCGGTTGGGAGAGGGAGGGAGACAGGATGTGTTGGTTGGGAGAGGGATGGAGACAGGATGTGTTGGTTGGGAGAGGGAGGGAGACAGGATGTGTTGGTTGGGAGAGGGAGGGAGACAGGATGTGTCGGTTGGGAGAGGGAGGGAGACAGTATGTGTCGGTTGGGAGAGGGAGGGAGACAGGATGTGTCGGTTGGGAGAGGGAGGGAGACAGTATGTGTCGGTTGGGAGAGGGAGGGACAGGATGTGTCGGTTGGGAGAGGGAGGGACAGGATGTGTCGGTTGGGAGAGGGAGGGAGGGAGACAGTATGTGTCGGTTGGGAGAGGGAGGGAGACAGGATGTGTTGGTTGGGAGAGGGATGGAGACAGGATGTGTTGGTTGGGAGAGGGAGGGAGACAGGATGTGTTGGTTGGGAGAGGGAGGGAGACAGGATGTGTCGGTTGGGAGGGAGTTCCATCAGGTGGTGGTGCGTGGAAAGAAAGAGGCCATTCTGTATTCTGTTTTTCATACGGTCACATGTATCCCAGCAAATTCACAACACAACACAGGAAATGATAGAAAAAAACAACCCCAAAAAACAAACAAAACAAAAACAAACAAACAACCAAACAAACAAAAACCACAAAAACAACACCCATACTGACAGACTGCATCATTGAAACTTAACTTTTGACATAAACGAGAAGGGAAGGCAGAAAACAGTCATCCGGATGTAGCTGCCGCCACCTTTCATGGTCGCCATGTTTGCTCACGTCGTGTGACGCAATATCAGAAAACTGTTTGGTGGGGGTGACAGTTAAAAAAGACTCTACAAATAAGTTGTACCATAGCTGGAAGCGAAGATAACTCGGAGTGTACCAGTATATCAGTGTAAGGAAGGCCAATTCCAATTGCGCTTAGGTGAGTGAACGTTGAATTTGTGTTCTTTTTGTGTTCATAGTGTCTTGTCAATCAGTGGTGTGTCCTCTCGCGTTTAAGCTTCCTGTGTTCTGTGCCTGTCATGTCGTCATTCAATACTTGAGAGCCAAGACGGCAGAGCGAAGTGTGTGTGTGTGTGTGTGTGTGTGTGTGTGTGTGTGTGTGTGTGTGTACATCTGAGTACATGTGTGTATATGTGCGCGCGCGCGCGCGTCTGTGTGTGTATTTTCGATTCATTCGATAAAGTCCAACATGTTGGATTTCTTTAGCTTTAATTCATTTTATTCATAAAAAAAAGTGCAGAGAAAACAAAACAAAACATTCACACACACACGCGCGCGCGCGCAACACACACACACACACACACACACACACACACACACACACACACACACACACACACACACACACACAGAGTAAAATAGGTTTTATTTCAGTACAATTAAAACAAAAAGAGTACATTCGAGTCATTTCAAAATAAATGTTGATGATGATATTCTACTTCTTGTCCTTAGAGTCCACAAGCAAGATAATCGTGCAAAGTTGACAACATGTACAACACAGTATAAACACATATTTCATGAAATTGGTTGCCAAAAGAAACAAACAGTGTCTGGAATTTTTCGTGAGCAGATTTTTGTAATAATACCTGTTGGCAGAGAACCTAATTACCATGAAATGCAACAGTACTCTATGCTTTTCCCTTTTCTGTTTTATATCTATGGGTGTTTTAAATATGATCCTATCAGGCTGATACTTATCGCTTTTACGTTTCTAAATGGGGGACTTAACCACGAGAATAATAAAAGCAAATACCACACCAGTTACGATATTTTCATCATATCTAAACAAAATAACAAAACAACGTTTTCAGTTATTCTCAAGTTTGGTCTCACACGTTTCATTGAATATTGTCTGAATGCGTTGGGAGAAGGAAGAAAAAGAAGTGTGTAAGACGACATTTCCAAAACATAATGTTTTGGTTTTTTTCAGTGTTAAAAAAGAATTACAGATATGATCAGCCAGATTCACATTTTGTTAAGTACATTTATTAAAAAAAGAAAAGAAAAGGATTAGTCTTATCTGAAGGCATTTTAAGTTTTATATCTTTTATCTGTTTAATTTGGAGAAAACATTCTTTTCATATGATGTGTTGTAATATCTGTCCTCCTTATTTCCTGCAACATTTAGGTTCTGGTTCACTGTCACACATGATGGTATAACAAAGTTGTTTTCCTTTTTTGACTGAATGTAATGCTTGCAGTACAGAATCTTTCTCGGTTAATGTCACATTTTGATATGAAATCTTTCTCATCTTAAACATTACATTTTGAAATTATACACAATACGTAAAAAGCTTGGATTTTTTTCCCCAGTGTATCACAAGTGAGTCTTGAAAGCTTTGCCTCTCTTGTTCTTTTTACTGACATGATAATTGATGTGTGCGTGGCGATCAGGGAAGGGATTGTCAGTTACTCATTCGTTTTTGACTCACTTGCGTAAACCTGGTGTGTGTGTGTGTGTGTGTGTGTGTGTGTGTGTGTGTGTGTGTGTGTGTGTGTGTGTGTGTGTGTGTGTGTGTGTGTGTGTGTGTGTGTGTTACAGAATCAGAGCACCAATGAGGGGGAACACTATCAATCCCGACGTCTGCCAGGAACGCAAAGGCTACAAGCATTACAAGGAACACATGGCGCCCTATCAGTTCATATCCCTCCCGGCTGGGAGGGCCATTTACCCTCATCAGGTCGTCGCGTACCCAGTCCAAGAGAACCCGGACTTTGGCGTTGGCGACATAGATCTTCATGACCACCAGGAGGGAACGGCAAACAACCTCCGTGCCTTAGGCGTTACCTTAGTGACTGCAACACCCACCACGGAGATGGATTTCAACGTCCACGTGAGGGTGGATCCCCACAGAAGGAGGGGGGCAGTGCGTCAACATGGCCGGTGTGGAGGATCCCCAAACGGGCCAGCTTTTCCTGGGTACCAACACGTTGAGCGAAGGAGGAGGTCCTTGGAGCAGGTTCCTCACCTGGCTCACAACGCTCGGATCCTGGCCGACTGCGGGTTTTTTGCAGGTGATGTTTGTTAGCTATTATGATGGGTGAAAGGAAGAAAGTAAGGAGAGAGAGAACGAACGAACGAACGAACGAACGAACGAAATTTTATTTTACGAGGGTAAAGGAGTAAGCACAAAGTACTCGTTTACATCCAGCCCTCTGGGCATAAATAATAATTGGAAAAAAAAACAAACAGAAAAAAACAACGAGAGTCAATTCACAATACCAACGTCAAAATTGCATAAGCATGTGCAAACATAAACATAGAACTTATGTACAGTACAATATCGCGATAGATGAATAACAACGAGGACAATAGGGTAGGGGCGTGGTGGAGAGCGGAAGGAAGAATGGACAAGGGGAAGAGTAAAGAAGGCAGGGGAGGCTGACAACAGACAGATATAGTGACAGTGACAGTGGAGAGACATAGAGAGAGACTGACAGGGGAAGAGAGAGGCGTGTATATATTGACAATCTGTACATGTTTTTTGTTTATAATTGATATGTGTCACATAATCACATGTTTTTCAATAAATGTGCACGATATATGTTTTTAAAGTTAGGGATGCTTTTTACAGTGTTTACATTGAGGCAGGATAATAATTCATTCCATAAACAGCCCCCTGAATAAGACAGACTAGATTTAAAAAGATCGATCCTTGGAAGTGGTACCATAACTTTATGAAGATGACGATGAGTGTTGGCTACAAATTTATTCTTCAGTGAGGGGGGAGCAAATCCAGACATGATTTTGAACATAAATAGACCTTTGTTAAATAGAAGTTTTGTTTTCAGTGGGAGGATACCGAGAGCTTTATAATCAGATACAGTCAATGATGAAGATTTTAAAAGAATCAATTTTACAGCGGTTTTATAATACTGTCACTCGCCGAATCCCACACTGTCGAAGCATAGTTAATGTGTGATTCTATATAAGCACTGACAAATAGTTTTCGGCAGTGAAGATCCAAAAAGTGTTTAATTCTAGACAGTTGATAGATTTTTTTTTGTTTATACCTGTTTGCATAACAGAGAAATATGATGTGACCATGACAAATTATTATTGATAGTGATGCCAAGGATTTTATGGTGGTCAACTTCTTCAATCTTGTCACCTTTGATGAAAATAGGCGAACAGTTTATGGACATATTTTGACGTTTTTGTCTTGTTGTGATTATTAGGAATTTTGTTTTTTTTTAGGATGGAGACACGTGTGGTTTAGTTCGGACCATTCAATCAATTGGTCAATACTTTCCTGAAGAGAAAGAGATACGATACATAGGTTAGTATGACTAGTATGAATGTTGGTGTCATCAGCAAACATTTCACATGGTGTCTTGATAGATAAGGGTAGGTCATTAATATATGCAGAAAATAAGATAGGTCCCAAAACATGGTGGTTTTCGAGTGACTGAATTCTTTTGAATCTGATATGTTCATGAACATAAATAAGTAAGCCCGTTTCCTTTGGATTGAAAGGATCATTACGAACGACATTATATCCAGGCATGGTTAGGTCAGAGTCTGACATATGTTCTGATAATCTTGATTCACCAAATCCAAAAATGTTAAAGTTTTTTTCCCAAAATTATTCAATATATCAGAAACATCAGATAACTTATTAATTATATGATTGATATTAGGAAAGCCTACTCTCAAACCTTCTCCCAATGGCCATGCATCGCACGTCTGGGGTGTGTTAGCATTCATGATTTTCTTAAGCTGACAATATAAGTAATGAAAAATTCAGTAAACAAGACACAGGACAATCTAGATTGTATAGGAAAAGTAACAATAATAATAATGTCAAGTAGATAGCGAGCAAATTGAGAAAAAAAAGAGTAAATTCTGAAGATCAAACACTATAAGGAATGAAACAATCAATCAAGCAAAACCAATTAAATGAGCAAATTATGGGGTAGATAACAATTTCACCATATGATAACGGGCGAATAATATATAATGAAAAATAAAAGTTATTATATATAGAGAGAAAAATCAGGACTCCTCAATCGTATCAGTGGTACTAACTTATCAGTTGATCCAGCACATTTGTGTGAGTAACCGCAGGGGTTTATAATTACAAAAAAAACAACAACTCATACTTCATGCGCATGTGCAAGTTAACTCCAACCCTCCCCCACCCTCCCCGATATTTCGATACTTGCAACAACAACAAATAAGCCACCACCACCAACAACAACAAAATTAGAGAAAGCGACAAATATTGAAAGGAAAACAACATCATCCATGTTTGACTCTGTAAGTGGCGAAAGATTAAACATTGAGTCACATCTATTTAGAATGGTGTGGGGACACATGGGGGAAGGAGTCGGCAGGAGGGGGACGAGGGGTTCACGTAACAAGAAGTCAAGAAGCATGATATGATGGAAATGTGCGCTGTTGTGACAACAAGCGGGATGCCATGTGTAACAATTGTTCTGCATATGGATGGATTTGGTTTGGAGACTGTGTGTTTGTTAGTCTGTCTGTATTTTGCCTAGGAAAGTTATTATATGAGACACCGTTTTGATCGGTGTAGTGTGGTTGACGTGCGACAGGGACAGAATTGTACGGTGAGGCTGGGTAGGGGGGGGTACTGACTGGAATGTAAGATTGGTGTTCTCCTTCTATTTAAGCTGGGAGGAAGAGGAGGGAAATGATAACTGGATTGTATGGGTGGAAATGGTTTGCTCTGAGAGAGAGAGAGAGAGAGAGAGAGAGAGATTTCAGAACACAGCTGAACTTGGTAACAATCATGTACTTGTCACACTTGTAAATCAATCCCTACCTAAACGCCCCCAAGGCCAGTTCATCCCTCGGTCCAATTACACTTGCAAGTCAACGGACATTGTGTATATTTTGACCTGCACTCTGTGCCACAAGCTCTATGTGGGTGAGACCTGCCGATCATTAAATGAACGTTTCTCAGAGCACCTTCGCTCAATGCGGCTGAACTACAGTGACCCTATAGGTCAACACTTCAACAGCCCATTGCACAGCTACACCCAGGCAAATGTGGCAGCTGTATGGCAGAACCCGAGTGACAGAGAATACCGCAAACATAATTATGGAGTCCCACGTGATCAGCCGCCTGGGGGGTTGTTTTTCAGGTGTGTGCAGGGGTAAGGTTTACTGTGAATGCCAACAGGGGTTGGGGGGGGGGGGGGGGGGGGGGGGGGGGGGGGGGGGGGGGGGGAGTGGTGGAGGGGTTGTTTTTCAGGTGTGTGCAGGGGTAAGGTTTACTGCGAATGCCAATGATTTTTTTTTATATAAATATTTTTTTATGGAATGCGTGTATCTTAACACTGACGTTATTGGTGTATTATATGTCGTGTGTGTGTGTGTGTGTGTGTGTGTGTGTGTGTGTGTGTGTGTTCGTTCTTTAGTTTAGCATCTTTTCGCTATCAGTAATATTAGACGATTAAAAAAAAAAGAAAAAAAAGGTGGGTGTAGAGGGGATGGAGGGGTGGGTGGGTGGGGGCCTGGGGAGGGGAGATAGAAGAGGAAAACAGAAAAGGCAGAAAATTACCCCAAAAATGCATAACTAACATGCAGTTGCATTTAACAGTAACAATTCAATAATGATAGTAGTAATCAGAAACCATTAACACAATTCTGAAATACATTAAAGGAATGTTGAAATAGGGTTATGTGACAGAGTGATTTCCGAATGCCTGTGGCCAGAGGAGGAACGGGGAATATTATTTGTACATTTCGAATACCTGTATGAATGTGAAAATGTTTTGCACGTGGTAAGTGTGGGTGAATCGTGAGCTGTGCATGTTCATGTGTGTGAGTGTGTGTGCGTATATGTATGTGCTGTAAGGTCAGTCTGAATGCATCAGAGCTCGGATGATGTGGTCTGTGTGCCTTGACTGTTCCGAACATCAGGTGGGATGATTGGTTGCTGGATTATTTTATTCGAAATTTAATGATTGAATAGGTTGAGAATTTAGTCGTTTTTGCTGTTTGGTTTGAAATGTTTGCTTTTTGATAAATTAATACTTTTTGTGTATTTGTGTAATTTATAAGACGTAGTGACTCATGAATGAATATTGTATTGTTAATTGGAAAATTGTATGAATGCATGAGTGGTGTGAAAGGATAGCAAATATAATAAAATAAAATAAGGGAACAGTAAATGAAGGGGGAACATTGAGAATTTGCTGGATGCTCGTTCAGTGTGTCGGAAGGAATAATTTAAATGGAGTGCCGAGAGCTAAAAACTTGTGGAACTGGGATGTTCACTGAGGAGGTGCCCGAGTTTCCCACGAGTAAGTGGGGTGGACATTGACTTGACACTACTGTGAGTAGACTACTGGCCGGCCTAGGACTGAGGCGATCCTAGGACTGGATCATCAGGTTGTGCAAAGAGAATTGACTTGTGATAGTCAAGACATTTGTTCCTGGTTGTCTTAAAATTAGTTTTTTCAGAATGAAGAGAGTGAATGAAAATTTTTTTTTCTTGGTCTTAATTATTATATTTGGCTCAGGGGAAAATTCCTTGTCTGTTTTTGTTTTTGTTTTTGTTTTGTTTTGTTTTTTTGTTTACTGAGAGTGAGAGACTGAAGACTGAAAACTGAACTCGCTAAAATATTTCTTCCATTATCTTGTCTGTCTCCTCACCCACTTAGTAACAGGTTATGAACTAATGCCTGAGAAAGTTCGACCATAAGAACCTCGTCAAAAATAACTTTCCAAAAATCATCTGCAGAATTGTTATTCTCTTTGAAGTATTTTGGCAAGAAAGTATGTAACTGCTGACAGTGAAAAAAACAATGATGCAAGCTGAACTGCTTACCACAGATGCATGTAACATTTTTTTTTTTTTACTATACTTTGTTTTCAGCGCATCAGGTTTTATACGGAAGAAAGTAGAGGTTATTAATCTTGTATAGCAAGCTGATGGATTCGGTATCTTTTCTTTAATAATATTCTCGGGGTATAATGTCCCTTTATGTTTTAAAAACTTTTCCTTCCATCGGTTATGAAATCGATCCTATGCTGATTTTCCTAACAAAGTGTATGCCTCTTTTACGGAAAGACGGACATGTATTTTTGTCGATTTTTCTGAATCTTGTGCTCTTTTAGCTGCTTTATCAGCAGTTTCATTGCCATGAATGACCACATGAGAATATGATTATCAGATAGAATTATTCAAGCATGGGTGGTAACACATTATTCTTTGCCAAAGACATTGTCAATGGTGTAATTTTAGTACAGTATGCTGATGATATATGTATGTGGATGGGTGTCAATTTAAAAAAGTCAACCCCACAAAGAGCACAGAATTACATACGTCGTTTGTATCAATTTGATCTTGATAACCTTGGTAACTATACGTTTGAAAATGGCCTAGCATTGTCGACTGAAAAAGCATTTATGATGTTGTTTAATTGTGGTAACCCATCTAAAATACCCATTTTAAAATTACTTGGTGACGTCATTGATTATAAACAGGTGGTGGAGTTTTTAGGTGTTTATCTTACTTCAAAGCTGACATGGGACATTCATTTTGATTACATGTTAACAATTTATTAGCAACAGCAAAATTCGCTGTGAGATATACTTCGATGACAAAAAAATAATTGCTGATGAACTGAGAGTAAGATCTGACATTGATTTTCCTGAAAGAGCTAAAGCCATTTCATCACAAGAAACAGTTGCAACTTACGTTTCAAATTTATTAAAAGAATCTGATGTTAACATGAAAGAATTAGCTACAAAACCGCATCATACGCCTGTTCCTTTTTTGGGAAATGTTGAAAGCAGATTTTGATATCAGTTATTCTGAAACAAAAAAGGAAGAAAACATCAATATCACAAGTACTGCCAGAATTCATACAGCAGAAAGATATCAGAATCATCTCCATATATTTACAGATGGATCTGTTCTTGATGACAATAATGCTGGTGCGGCTTTCTATGTTCCTGCCTTTAAAGTTGAAAAATCTTACTTTATTGGAAAACATCTTTCCATCTTCACGGATGAGCTAATTGCTATTATACAAGCTCTGAAGTACTCAGTGAGCCATCAATCGTCGAGCGGAGTCAGGTCAATCCCTTGAATATATTTGTTAGTTCTAATTTGAATCGCCAATATTTGTACTGCAAGTCCAAAAAGAAGAGGGCTGAGGGGCATCCCTGTCTAATCCCTCTTTCTGTTGGAAACCAATCAGACAACCATCCACCATTATGAACACAGCTTAGTGTCTTGTTCATTATGGTAGAAACACAATTTGTGAACATTGGGCCAAAGTTAAAAATATCTAAGGCTTCAATGATGTATTTTAAAAAAAATGTATCAAAAGCCTTGGAGAAACAGAGGGGAATGAGGGCCCCTGGTCGATTGGTTGTGTTCAGGTACTTAGTGAGATCATCGAAAAATCTCAAATATCACCAACAGGCTTTATGAATGAATCAAACAAACCACTGTCTGTTTAGTTGTTGACGGGAACGCCCACCAGGTGTTCTGCTGGAATTGCGGGCTGCAGATTTCAGCGCTGGACCTCCTGTGAGTGTCTGGATATCCTCCCACTGGTCCTGAAAGGAGGTAAAGTCTTCTTTCTCTCACCGTTGATTCGGGCTGATCATTTACACGGGCCATTTCACCGCACCCCTAACCCACACCACTCCAATCCACTTCAACAATTTCTGAACTTACATGCCAGAAACCTATTTCTTCATGCATACATTCTGCTCATACGCTCAGCCTTTGTTTCTTTTCCTTTTTTTTTCTTTTTTTTTATACTCCGATGGCCTCCAGGACCGTCAGTTAGCTTGGGACGATAAAGGAGTGCATGCACTACATGGGTGGGGCTGGGGGGGATGGGTGAGGGGGTGCAGTGCTGGGGAAAGGGATGTATACACTCATGGAAGGGGGGGAAGGAGGGGGTGCAGTACTGGGGGAAAGGGATGTATACTCATGGAAGGGGGGCGGGGGGGGGGTGCAATACAGGGGGAAAGGGATGTATACACTCATGGGAAGGGGGGGGTGTGAGTGCAGGGGGAAAGGGATGTATACACTCATGGAAGGGGGGGGGGGGTGCAGTACTGAGGGAAAAGGATGTATACATTCATGGAAGGGGGGGGGGGGGGCAGTGCTCGGGGAAAAGGAAGTATACACTCATGGAAGGGGGGGGGGCAGTACTGGGGGAAAAGGTTGTATACACTCATGGAAGGGGGCGGGGCAGTGCTGAGGGAAAAGGATGTATACACTCATGGAAAGGGGGGGGAAGTGCTGAGGGAAAAGGATGTATACACTCATGGAAGGGGGGGCGGGGCAGTGCTGAGGGAAAAGGATGTATACACTCATGGAAGGGGGGGGCAGTGCTCGGGGAAAAGGATGTATACACTAATGGAAGGGGGGGGGGGGTGCTCGGGGAAAAGGATGTATACACTCATGGAAGGGGGGGGCAGTGCTCGGGGAAAAGGATGTATACACTCATGGAAGGGGGGGGGGGGGCAGAGCTGGGGGAAAAGGATGTATACACTCATGGAAGGGGGGGGGGGGGCAGTGCTGAGGGAAAAGGATGTATACACTCATGGAAGGGGGGGGGGGGGCAGTGCTGGGGGAAAAGGTTGTATACACTCATGGAAGGGGGGGGCAGTGCTCGGGGAAAAGGATGTATACACTAATGGAAGGGGGGGGGGGTGCTCGGGGAAAAGGATGTATACACTCATGGAAGGGGGGGGCAGTGCTCGGGGAAAAGGATGTATACACTCATGGAAGGGGGGGGGGCAGAGCTGGGGGAAAAGGATGTATACACTCATGGAAGGGGGGGGGGCAGTGCTGAGGGAAAAGGATGTATACACTCATGGAAGGGGGGGGGGGCAGTACTGGGGGAAAAGGTTGTATACACTCATGGAAGGGGGGGGCAGTACTGGGGGAAAAGGTTGTATACACTCATGGAAGGGGGGGGCAGTGCTCGGGGGAAAAGGATGTATACACTCATGGAAGGGGGGGGGGGGGCAGTACTGGGGGAAAAGGTTGTATACACTCATGGAAGGGGGGGCAGTACTGGGGGAAAAGGTTGTATACACTCATGGAAAGGGGGGGCAGTGCTGAGGGAAAAGGATGTATACACTCATGGAATGGGGGGGGGGGGGGGGGACAGTGCTGAGGGAAAAGGATGTATACATTCATGGAAGGGGGTGGGGGCAGTACTGGGGGAAAAGGTTGTATACACTCATGGAAGGGGGGGCAGTACTGGGGGAAAAGGTTGTATACACTCATGGAAGGGGGGGGGGGGCAGTGCTGAGGGAAAAGGATGTATACACTCATGGAAGGGGGGGCAGTACTGGGGGAAAAGGTTGTATACACTCATGGAAGGGGGGGGGGCAGTGCTGAGGGAAAAGGATGTATACACTCATGGAAGGGGGGGGCAGTGCTCGGGGAAAAGGATGTATACACTCATGGAAGGGGGGGGGCAGTACTGGGGGGAAAGGTTGTATACACTCATGGAAGGGGGGGCAGTACTGGGGGAAAAGGTTGTATACACTCATGGAAGGGGGGGCAGTGCTGAGGGAAAAGGATGTATACACTCATGGAATGGGGGGGGGGGGGGGCAGTGCTGAGGGAAAAGGATGTATACACTCATGGAATGGGGGGGGGGGGGGCAGTGCTGAGGGAAAAGGATGTATACATTCATGGAAGGGGGGGGGGCAGAGTTGGGGGGAAAAGGATGTATACACTCATGGAAGGCGGGGGTGGGGGGGGGGGGCAGAGCTGGGGGAAAAGGATGTATACACTCATGGAAGCAGGACACAGAATGGACCTGTGCGGTCAGTTGTTTTGTTTTTGATTTTTGTTGTTGCTGTTGTTTGGTATCACTTTTTTTCTGTCGGTGTGTGCAGATAGAGGGACCTGAGGACATGTCTGATCAGACCAGATGTCCTTTGTGGCTGCTGAAGATGTCTCCTAGAACTATCTTGAGCAATTTTTCTGTCTACTTCTATGCATTTCTTGCACAGCTATTGTCAGTTTGTCTTCAGCACATATCCACGTAAAACGTCTAAGAATATTTAAGCACAAGCACGTTTCCAGGTCAGTGTCGTCAGCTCATTTTACATAGATAAGATGTTAATAACTGTATTATCTCAGAGAAATTAAATCAGTCGCGGTAACACACACACACTCACACACACTCACACACTCACTCACACACTCACTCACACACACACACACACACACACACACACACACACACACACACACACACACACACACACACACACTCTATACAAAATACACACACACAAAATCATTAAAATTACTTTTTAATTTCAGTGAAGTAAATAGTAGTTGGACAGATCTTCAGTAGCGGTGTTGTCAGAATAGAATATTTTATGACAGTTTCCTCCATGCCTCTGCAGTCATTCGTGTAAAATGTAAACAGGACAGGGGATAGCACCGTGCCTTGAGCTGCGCCAGTAGAAGTAAAGTTTTGAGAAGAATGGGCAGACTGAAACGGACGGACTGAGTTCTATTGAGAAGAAAGTAACTGTCCAAAGAATGACCTGTGGATCAACACCTTAGCCCAACAGTTTGAGAGCAAGGAGATGAGGCTGCATTGTTTAAAAAGCAGAAGAGGTGAACCAAAAAGAATACGAACAAAGTTGTGCGTGAAGTGTTTTACTTAGGTATTGCCAGTCAGTTTTCAGCACACATGCGTGTTAAACGTGGAAATGCACAGGGGATTGTGGGGATGTTGGTAGTGGATATGGATAAGGGCTAACTATAGTTTGGGGGAGGGGTAGGGGAATGGAGGTGCTGGCTACTTTTCAGGAGACAACTGTATGATCAGTAAAAAAAAACTTATGTAGAGATGCATTTGTTTGACTTGCTGTATACAGTCTGTCTCGTACTGAAAGTAGTAAGGACTGACAGCATTCAGTATAGAACTTAGAAGAATGGGAGGGATGCATTAGTTAAACAGGTTTTACAAATATAGGAGGGGACTGGGATTTCAAATTGAGCCACAGCGCACATTTGTCTGTCTGCAGTGGACGGTAATTATATGTGGAGGGAAGGGGATTAAGAGGTGGGAGGGTGCGGATGGGAGATGGGGTGTGTGGTAAAGAGTCTCTTCACATGGAGGATATTTTCAGGCATTTAACTGGGCGTGTGTGCTTATTTCATTTTTGTTTTTGCTGATTTGCTTTCATTGTTGAATTATCTTTGGGTTTTTTCTTCTTTGATTTTATCATCGTTTTGTAAATTATCATTTTTGTGTGTCTTAAAAATATTTTCATCGAACGTATTGATATGTATACATTTATCAAAGCATTGAAGAAGTAATCAAATAAGCAAACAAATAAACGATTCAGTATTTTATTTGAAAAGGCGCCACAGTCTCCAAACAATTAGATGACATTTATCAATTTTTACATTTAAGCTAAAAGTATAATAAAAATCAAAAGTAGCATCTTTTTTTAATGTTCGTCTCCTTACCCCCCCCCCCCTTCCCCCCAAAAAACAACAACAAAAACAACAAAACAAACAAAAAAACCCAACAACCTTTGTCATGTGAATTATCCATGTTGGAACAGTTTTACGTTTAACAATGAGCAGCCTTTCAGTGGAATCCCAGAAACCTAAAGTATGCTTCATACCTTGCTTCATAGTTTTAATCATCTTTCTGTTAAGATTTGCTCCCGTTCCAGAAAAAGTGAAAACTCTTTTTGCAGTTGTTGTTGTTGTAGTTGTTGTTGTTGGACAGATTTTCAATAGCGGTGTTGTCAGAATATTTTATGACAGGAGTTTCCTCCATGCCTCTGCAGTCATTCGTGTAAAATGTAAACAGGACAGGGGATAGCACCGTGCCTTGAGCTGCACCAGTAGAAGTAAAGTTTTGAGAAGAATGGGCAGACTGAAACGGACGGACTGAGTTCTATTGAGAAGAAAGTTAACTGTCCAAAGAATGACCTGTGGATCAACACCTTAGCCCAACAGTTTGAGAGCAAGGAGATGAGGCTGCATTGTTTAAAAAGCAGAAGAAGTGAACCAAAAAGAATACGAACAAAGTTGTGCGTGAAGTGTTTTACTTAGGTATTGCCAGTCAGTTTTCAGCACACATGCGCGTTAAACGCGTGAAAACAGTCTCCATCTGATCAGTCTTCAGCAGAAATATATAGGACTGGAAATGCACAGGGGATTGTGGGGATGTTGGTAGTGGATATGGATAAGGGCTAACTATAGTTTGGGGGAGGGGTAGGGGAATGGAGGTGCTGGCTACTTTTCAGGAGACAACTGTATGATCAGTAAAAAAAACTTGTGTAGAGATGCATTTGTTTGACTTGCTGTATACAGTCTGTCTCATACTGAAAGTAGTAAGGACTGACAGGATTCAGTATAGAACTTAGAAGAATGGGAGGGATGCATTAGTTAAACAGGTTTTACAAATATAGGAGGGGACTGGGATTTCAAATTGAGCCACAGCGCACATTTGTCTGTCTGCAGTGGACGGTAATTATGTGTGGAGGGAAGGGGATTAATTAAGAGGTGGGAGGGTGCGGATGGGAGATGGGGTGTGTGGTAAAGAGTCTCTTCACATGGAGAATATTTTCAGGCATTTAACTGGGCGTGTGTGCTTATTTCATTTTTGTTTTTGCTGATTTGCTTTCATTGTTGAATTATCTTTGGGTTTTTTCTTCTTTGATTTTATCATCGTTTTGTAAATTATCATTTTTGTGTGTCTTAAAAATATTTTCATCGAACGTATTGATATGTATACATTTATCAAAGCATTGAAGAAGTAATCAAATAAGCAAACAAATAAACGATTCAGTATTTTATTTGAAAAGGCGCCACAGTCTCCAAACAATTAGATGACATTTATCAATTTTTACATTTAAGCTAAAAGTATAATAAAAATCAAAAGTAGCATCTTTTTTAAATGTTCGTCTCCTTACCCCCCCCCCCCCTTCCCCCCAAAAAACAACAACAAAAACAACAAAACAAACAAAAAAACCCAACAACCTTTGTCATGTGAATTATCCATGTTGGAACAGTTTTACGTTTAACAAGGAGCAGCCTTTCAGTGGAATCCCAGAAACCTAAAGTATGCTTCATACCTTGCTTCATAGTTTTAATCATCTTTCTGTTAAGATTTGTTCCCGTTCCAGAAAAAGTGAAAACTCTTTTTGCAGTTGTTGTTGTAGTTGTTGTTGTTGGACAGATTTTCAATAGCGGTGTTGTCAGAATATTTTATGACAGGAGTTTCCTCCATGCCTCTGCAGTCATTCGTGTAAAATGTAAACAGGACAGGGGATAGCACCGTGCCTTGAGCTGCACCAGTAGAAGTAAAGTTTTGAGAAGAATGGGCAGACTGAAACGGACGGACTGAGTTCTATTGAGAAGAAAGTTAACTGTCCAAAGAATGACCTGTGGATCAACACCTTAGCCCAACAGTTTGAGAGCAAGGAGATGAGGCTGCATTGTTTAAAAAGCAGAAGAGGTGAACCAAAAAGAATGCGAACAAAGTTGTGCGTGAAGTGTTTTAGGTATTGCCAGTCAGTTTTCAGCACACATGCGCGTTAAACGTGTGAAAACAGTCTCCATCTGATCAGTCTTCAGCAGAAATATATAGGACTGGAAATGCACGGGGGATTGTGGGGATGTTGGTAGTGGATATGGATAAGGGCTAACTATAGTTTGGGGGAGGGGGAGGGGAATGGAGGTGCTGGCTACTTTTGAAGAGACAACTGTATGATCAGTAAAGAAAATGTGTAGAGATGCATTTGTTTGACTTGCTGTATACAGGCTGTCTCATACTGAAAGTAATAAGGACTGACAGCATTCAGTATAGAACCTAGAAGAATGGGAGGGATGCATTAGTTAAACAGGTTTTACAAATATGGGAGGGGACTGGGATTTCAAATTGAACCACAGCGCACATGTGTCTGTCTGCAGTGGACGGTAATTATGTGTGGAGGGAAGGGGATTAAGAGGTGGGAGGGTGTGGATGGGAGATGGGGTGTGTGGTAAAGAGTCTCTTCACATGGAGAATATTTTCAGGCATTTAACTGGGCGTGTGTGCTTATTTCATTTTTGTTTTTGTTGATTTGCTTTCATTGTTGAATTATCTTTGGGTTTTTTCTTCTTTGATTTTATCATTGTTTTGTAGATCATTTTTGTGTGTCTTAAAAGTATTTTCATCGAAGTATTGATATGTATACATTTATCAAAGCATTGAAGAAGTAATCAAATAAGCAAACAAATAATCGATTCAGTATTTTATTTGAAAAGGCGCCACAGTCTCCAAACAATTCAGATGACATTTATCAATTTTTACATTTAAGCTAAAAGTATAATAAAAATCAAAAGTAGCATCTTTTTTAAATGCTCGGCACACCGACATTTGTATTGTTATAAAAGGACACAAATCATAGTATTTGACGCTCTCATTTTTTCCATGTGTGATTTGTAGTTGAATTCCTTTTTTTAATTTTTTTTTAATCTATCAAAGTTTTAGGACATGTTTTTAAAATCCCTGGTATATTCAGTCTATCTTGCACAAGGAATTTAATTGTCTCTATACCAAGCTTAGATTTTTTCCCCATTCCAGACAAATTGTACACACATTTTAAAGATTTTTGTGTGTATATGTGTTTAAAATGATCTAGTAGATCAGGCAACAACGTACAGAGATGCATATGTTTACATTACGCAAGGGATATAAGGATGGCAACTCTGTTTACTTGGGTGATGGTTCCATGTGACCAAATTTTGAAAACGTGTGTCTACTTCTCTTTCATTATAATTTGAGGGTTTCATATTCATCAAGGTCTTGACTAAACAGAATACAAGTGTTTTAAATTTACAGGGGTTTCACGTATTGAAGTTGATTTTTTTTAGATATTGGAACAAAACTTTCTGTGCGTATTTCGTGTTGCCCGGCAAAATGGCGTGTGTTTTATCACTGTTTATAAACAATCCAGAAACTCTGGAAAACTTGTCAAGGGTCTGCAGTGAAAATCAACTGGGTACCATAGCAAGCTGATAAAGTTTGTGAAGAGCTAAATTTTTTTGCACATGAAATAAGTAAATAAGGCGAATTAGGGTTCCCCATTCTACAGTCTGTTTCTGTTCTATACATTCTGTACTCTGTCCGTTTACCATAGTAGCAGATTTTATGTTTTTGCAGAATTTTTTCAACACAGTGACAGATATTGTGACTGAAACCCTCATGCCTTCAGAACCTTGAACGTAACCGTTAAAAGCTTTCTCGAAGTCAGTGCAAAGCAATATATGTAGTTGTTTTTTTTGTGTGTTTTTTTTTTGTTTGCTTTTTTTGTTTTTGTTTTTATTTTTATTTATTTTATTTTTTTAACAAAACATCTTAGACAGTTCTATGAGATTACATACATACATATATATCTATATATGTCCACACACACACACAGGCACACACACACACACACACACACACATATATATATACATATATATATATATATATATATATATATATATATATATATATGTATACATAGTATATAGATATACATATTTATTTATATATATATTTATATATGATTCAGGCTGCTTCAAATATATCTTGTATTTTTCGTGCACCAGTGTTTATGTTTGTCTGTTTAGTTTATGGATTTTTGGTAGTTTATCTATTTTCTGTCTTCGTATTCTTGTTTTAACCTTTTGGAGTATGTATCTTGCTTTATACGTTTGCTTAACAGGAGATTATTTCATCAAACAAAAGTTCGACTTTTTTGTTTCTTTACGTGTTCTGCACATACGATTTGTCCTTTTATTTTCTCCCTCGCTCTCTCTCTCTCTCTCCCTCTGTGTGTGTGTGTGTGTGTGTGTGTGTGTGTGTGTGTGTGTGTGTGTGTGTGTGCTCGTCTTTCGAACCGAACGAGTAGAACAGGTGTATCTTGTGCCTCTCTCTCCCTATCTTTGTTTCTTCACATGTTCCTTGCACCAGCAGCCAGCTCGTAGAAGACTATCGTGAAATAAACCACAACAGGTCTTTCCAGTGGATGAGTTCAGGCATGAGCTGCAAGTTCATTACATGGAGGTTACGCTTCGACTTCGGCACTCATGTCGCTGTACACATAAGGTGGTCAATGCGCTTCTTTGTAGACTGCTCGTGTCGCCCCATAGTCTGTCAACATGTCTGAGGTATCTCTCCAATGTTTGCTGGTGTCGCCCCATAGTCTGTCAACATGTCTGAGGTATCTCTCCAATGTTTGCTGGTGTCACCCCATAGTCTGTCAACATGTCTGAGGTATCTCTCCAATGTTTGCTGGTGTCACCCCATAGTCTGTCGACATGTCTGAGGTCTCTCTTCAGCCACTGTTTGCTGGTGTCGCCCTATAGTCTGTCAACATGTCTGAGGTATCTCTCCAATGTTTGCTGGTGTCGCCCCAAAGTCTGTCGACATGTCTGAGGTATCTCTCCACTGTTTGCTGGTGTCGCCCTATAGTCTGTCAACATGTCTGAGGTCTCTCTTCAGCCACTGTTTGCTGGTGTCACCCCATAGTCTGTCAACATGTCTGAGGTATCTCTCCAATGTTTGCTGGTGTCGCCCCATAGTCTGTCAACATGTCTGAGGTATCTCTCCACTGTTTGCTGGTGTCACCCCATCGTCTGTCAACATGTCTGAGGTATCTCTCCAATGTTTGCTGGTGTCGCCCCATAGTCTGTCAACATGTCTGAGGTATCTCTCCACTGTTTGCTGGTGTCGCCCCATAGTCTGTCAACATGTCTGAGGTATCTCTCCACTGTTTGCTGGTGTCGCCCTATAGTCTGTCGACATGTCTGAGGTATCTCTCCACTGTTTGCTGGTGTCGCCCTATAGTCTGTCAACATGTCTGAGGTCTCTCTCCACTGTTTGCTGGTGTCACCCCATAGTCTGTCGACATGTCTGAGGTATCTCTCCAATGTTTGCTGGTGTCACCCCATCGTCTGTCGACATGTCTGAGGTCTCTCTCCACTGTTTGCTGGTGTCACCCCATAGTCTGTCAACATGTCTGAGGTATCTCTCCACTGTTTGCTGGTGTCACCCCGTAGTCTGTCAACATGTCTGAGGTATCTCTCCACTGTTTGCTGGTGTCGCCCCATAGTCTGTCAACATGTCTGAGGTATCTCTCCACTGTTTGCTGGTGTCGCCCCATAGTCTGTCAACATGTCTGAGGTATCTCTCCACTGTTTGCTGGTGTCACCCCATCGTCTGTCGACATGTCTGAGGTCTCTCTCCACTGTTTGCTGGTGTCACCCCATAGTCTGTCAACATGTCTGAGGTATCTCTCCACTGTTTGCTGGTGTCGCCCCATAGTCTGTCAACATGTCTGAGGTATCTCTCCACTGTTTGCTGGTGTCACCCCATAGTCTGTCAACATGTCTGAGGTATCTCTCCAATGTTTGCTGGTGTCGCCCTATAGTCTGTCAACATGTCTGAGGTATCTCTCCACTGTTTGCTGGTGTCACCTCATAGTCTGTCAACATGTCTGAGGTATCTCTCCAATGTTTGCTGGTGTCGCCCTATAGTCTGTCAACATGTCTGAGGTATCTCTCCACTGTTTGCTGGTGTCACCCCATCGTCTGTCGACATGTCTGAGGTCTCTCTCCACTGTTTGCTGGTGTCACCCCATAGTCTGTCAACATGTCTGAGGTATCTCTCCAATGTTTGCTGGTGTCGCCCTATAGTCTGTCAACATGTCTGAGGTATCTCTCCACTGTTTGCTGGTGTCGCCCCATAGTCTGTCAACATGTCTGAGGTCTCTCTTCAGCCACTGTTTGCTGGTGTCACCCCATAGTCTGTCAACATGTCTGAGGTATCTCTCCACTGTTTGCTGGTGTCGCCCCATAGTCTGTCAACATGTCTGAGGTATCTCTCCACTGTTTGCTGGTGTCACCCCATAGTCTGTCAACATGTCTGAGGTATCTCTCCACTGTTTGCTGGTGTCACCCCATCGTCTGTCAACATGTCTGAGGTATCTCTCCAATGTTTGCTGGTGTCGCCCCATAGTCTGTCAACATGTCTGAGGTCTCTCTTCAGCCACTGTTTGCTGGTGTCACCCCATAGTCTGTCAACATGTCTGAGGTATCTCTCCAATGTTTGCTGGTGTCGCCCCATAGTCTGTCAACATGTCTGAGGTATCTCTCCACTGTTTGCTGGTGTCACCCCATCGTCTGTCAACATGTCTGAGGTATCTCTCCAATGTTTGCTGGTGTCGCCCCATAGTCTGTCAACATGTCTGAGGTATCTCTCCACTGTTTGCTGGTGTCGCCCAATAGTCTGTCAACATGTCTGAGGTATCTCTCCACTGTTTGCTGGTGTCGCCCTATAGTCTGTCGACATGTCTGAGGTATCTCTCCACTGTTTGCTGGTGTCGCCCTATAGTCTGTCAACATGTCTGAGGTCTCTCTCCACTGTTTGCTGGTGTCACCCCATAGTCTGTCGACATGTCTGAGGTATCTCTCCAATGTTTGCTGGTGTCACCCCATCGTCTGTCGACATGTCTGAGGTCTCTCTCCACTGTTTGCTGGTGTCACCCCATAGTCTGTCAACATGTCTGAGGTATCTCTCCACTGTTTGCTGGTGTCACCCCGTAGTCTGTCAACATGTCTGAGGTATCTCTCCACTGTTTGCTGGTGTCGCCCCATAGTCTGTCAACATGTCTGAGGTATCTCTCCACTGTTTGCTGGTGTCGCCCCATAGTCTGTCAACATGTCTGAGGTATCTCTCCACTGTTTGCTGGTGTCACCCCATCGTCTGTCGACATGTCTGAGGTCTCTCTCCACTGTTTGCTGGTGTCACCCCATAGTCTGTCAACATGTCTGAGGTATCTCTCCACTGTTTGCTGGTGTCGCCCCATAGTCTGTCAACATGTCTGAGGTATCTCTCCACTGTTTGCTGGTGTCACCCCATAGTCTGTCAACATGTCTGAGGTATCTCTCCAATGTTTGCTGGTGTCGCCCTATAGTCTGTCAACATGTCTGAGGTATCTCTCCACTGTTTGCTGGTGTCACCTCATAGTCTGTCAACATGTCTGAGGTATCTCTCCAATGTTTGCTGGTGTCGCCCTATAGTCTGTCAACATGTCTGAGGTATCTCTCCACTGTTTGCTGGTGTCACCCCATCGTCTGTCGACATGTCTGAGGTCTCTCTCCACTGTTTGCTGGTGTCACCCCATAGTCTGTCAACATGTCTGAGGTATCTCTCCAATGTTTGCTGGTGTCGCCCTATAGTCTGTCAACATGTCTGAGGTATCTCTCCACTGTTTGCTGGTGTCGCCCCATAGTCTGTCAACATGTCTGAGGTCTCTCTTCAGCCACTGTTTGCTGGTGTCACCCCATAGTCTGTCAACATGTCTGAGGTATCTCTCCAATGTTTGCTGGTGTCGCCCCATAGTCTGTCAACATGTCTGAGGTATCTCTCCACTGTTTGCTGGTGTCACCCCATCGTCTGTCAACATGTCTGAGGTATCTCTCCAATGTTTGCTGGTGTCGCCCCATAGTCTGTCAACATGTCTGAGGTCTCTCTTCAGCCACTGTTTGCTGGTGTCACCCCATAGTCTGTCAACATGTCTGAGGTATCTCTCCAATGTTTGCTGGTGTCGCCCCATAGTCTGTCAACATGTCTGAGGTATCTCTCCACTGTTTGCTGGTGTCACCCCATCGTCTGTCAACATGTCTGAGGTATCTCTCCAATGTTTGCTGGTGTCGCCCCATAGTCTGTCAACATGTCTGAGGTATCTCTCCACTGTTTGCTGGTGTCACCCCATCGTCTGTCAACATGTCTGAGGTATCTCTCCAATGTTTGCTGGTGTCGCCCCATAGTCTGTCAACATGTCTGAGGTCTCTCTTCAGCCACTGTTTGCTGGTGTCACCCCATAGTCTGTCAACATGTCTGAGGTATCTCTCCAATGTTTGCTGGTGTCGCCCCATAGTCTGTCAACATGTCTGAGGTATCTCTCCACTGTTTGCTGGTGTCACCCCATCGTCTGTCAACATGTCTGAGGTATCTCTCCAATGTTTGCTGGTGTCGCCCCATAGTCTGTCAACATGTCTGAGGTATCTCTCCACTGTTTGCTGGTGTCGCCCCATAGTCTGTCAACATGTCTGAGGTATCTCTCCACTGTTTGCTGGTGTCGCCCTATAGTCTGTCGACATGTCTGAGGTATCTCTCCACTGTTTGCTGGTGTCGCCCTATAGTCTGTCAACATGTCTGAGGTCTCTCTCCACTGTTTGCTGGTGTCACCCCATAGTCTGTCGACATGTCTGAGGTATCTCTCCAATGTTTGCTGGTGTCACCCCATCGTCTGTCGACATGTCTGAGGTCTCTCTCCACTGTTTGCTGGTGTCACCCCATAGTCTGTCAACATGTCTGAGGTATCTCTCCACTGTTTGCTGGTGTCACCCCGTAGTCTGTCAACATGTCTGAGGTATCTCTCCACTGTTTGCTGGTGTCGCCCCATAGTCTGTCAACATGTCTGAGGTATCTCTCCACTGTTTGCTGGTGTCGCCCCATAGTCTGTCAACATGTCTGAGGTATCTCTCCACTGTTTGCTGGTGTCACCCCATCGTCTGTCGACATGTCTGAGGTCTCTCTCCACTGTTTGCTGGTGTCACCCCATAGTCTGTCAACATGTCTGAGGTATCTCTCCACTGTTTGCTGGTGTCGCCCCATAGTCTGTCAACATGTCTGAGGTATCTCTCCACTGTTTGCTGGTGTCACCCCATAGTCTGTCAACATGTCTGAGGTATCTCTCCAATGTTTGCTGGTGTCGCCCTATAGTCTGTCAACATGTCTGAGGTATCTCTCCACTGTTTGCTGGTGTCACCTCATAGTCTGTCAACATGTCTGAGGTATCTCTCCAATGTTTGCTGGTGTCGCCCTATAGTCTGTCAACATGTCTGAGGTATCTCTCCACTGTTTGCTGGTGTCACCCCATCGTCTGTCGACATGTCTGAGGTCTCTCTCCACTGTTTGCTGGTGTCACCCCATAGTCTGTCAACATGTCTGAGGTATCTCTCCAATGTTTGCTGGTGTCGCCCTATAGTCTGTCAACATGTCTGAGGTATCTCTCCACTGTTTGCTGGTGTCGCCCCATAGTCTGTCAACATGTCTGAGGTCTCTCTTCAGCCACTGTTTGCTGGTGTCACCCCATAGTCTGTCAACATGTCTGAGGTATCTCTCCACTGTTTGCTGGTGTCGCCCCATAGTCTGTCAACATGTCTGAGGTATCTCTCCACTGTTTGCTGGTGTCACCCCATAGTCTGTCAACATGTCTGAGGTATCTCTCCACTGTTTGCTGGTGTCACCCCATCGTCTGTCAACATGTCTGAGGTATCTCTCCAATGTTTGCTGGTGTCGCCCCATAGTCTGTCAACATGTCTGAGGTCTCTCTTCAGCCACTGTTTGCTGGTGTCACCCCATAGTCTGTCAACATGTCTGAGGTATCTCTCCAATGTTTGCTGGTGTCGCCCCATAGTCTGTCAACATGTCTGAGGTATCTCTCCACTGTTTGCTGGTGTCACCCCATCGTCTGTCAACATGTCTGAGGTATCTCTCCAATGTTTGCTGGTGTCGCCCCATAGTCTGTCAACATGTCTGAGGTATCTCTCCACTGTTTGCTGGTGTCGCCCAATAGTCTGTCAACATGTCTGAGGTATCTCTCCACTGTTTGCTGGTGTCGCCCTATAGTCTGTCGACATGTCTGAGGTATCTCTCCACTGTTTGCTGGTGTCGCCCTATAGTCTGTCAACATGTCTGAGGTCTCTCTCCACTGTTTGCTGGTGTCACCCCATAGTCTGTCGACATGTCTGAGGTATCTCTCCAATGTTTGCTGGTGTCACCCCATCGTCTGTCGACATGTCTGAGGTCTCTCTCCACTGTTTGCTGGTGTCACCCCATAGTCTGTCAACATGTCTGAGGTATCTCTCCACTGTTTGCTGGTGTCACCCCGTAGTCTGTCAACATGTCTGAGGTATCTCTCCACTGTTTGCTGGTGTCGCCCCATAGTCTGTCAACATGTCTGAGGTATCTCTCCACTGTTTGCTGGTGTCGCCCCATAGTCTGTCAACATGTCTGAGGTATCTCTCCACTGTTTGCTGGTGTCACCCCATCGTCTGTCGACATGTCTGAGGTCTCTCTCCACTGTTTGCTGGTGTCACCCCATAGTCTGTCAACATGTCTGAGGTATCTCTCCACTGTTTGCTGGTGTCGCCCCATAGTCTGTCAACATGTCTGAGGTATCTCTCCACTGTTTGCTGGTGTCACCCCATAGTCTGTCAACATGTCTGAGGTATCTCTCCAATGTTTGCTGGTGTCGCCCTATAGTCTGTCAACATGTCTGAGGTATCTCTCCACTGTTTGCTGGTGTCACCTCATAGTCTGTCAACATGTCTGAGGTATCTCTCCAATGTTTGCTGGTGTCGCCCTATAGTCTGTCAACATGTCTGAGGTATCTCTCCACTGTTTGCTGGTGTCACCCCATCGTCTGTCGACATGTCTGAGGTCTCTCTCCACTGTTTGCTGGTGTCACCCCATAGTCTGTCAACATGTCTGAGGTATCTCTCCAATGTTTGCTGGTGTCGCCCTATAGTCTGTCAACATGTCTGAGGTATCTCTCCACTGTTTGCTGGTGTCGCCCCATAGTCTGTCAACATGTCTGAGGTCTCTCTTCAGCCACTGTTTGCTGGTGTCACCCCATAGTCTGTCAACATGTCTGAGGTATCTCTCCAATGTTTGCTGGTGTCGCCCCATAGTCTGTCAACATGTCTGAGGTATCTCTCCACTGTTTGCTGGTGTCACCCCATCGTCTGTCAACATGTCTGAGGTATCTCTCCAATGTTTGCTGGTGTCGCCCCATAGTCTGTCAACATGTCTGAGGTCTCTCTTCAGCCACTGTTTGCTGGTGTCACCCCATAGTCTGTCAACATGTCTGAGGTATCTCTCCAATGTTTGCTGGTGTCGCCCCATAGTCTGTCAACATGTCTGAGGTATCTCTCCACTGTTTGCTGGTGTCACCCCATCGTCTGTCAACATGTCTGAGGTATCTCTCCAATGTTTGCTGGTGTCGCCCCATAGTCTGTCAACATGTCTGAGGTATCTCTCCACTGTTTGCTGGTGTCGCCCCATAGTCTGTCAACATGTCTGAGGTATCTCTCCACTGTTTGCTGGTGTCGCCCTATAGTCTGTCGACATGTCTGAGGTATCTCTCCACTGTTTGCTGGTGTCGCCCTATAGTCTGTCAACATGTCTGAGGTCTCTCTCCACTGTTTGCTGGTGTCACCCCATAGTCTGTCGACATGTCTGAGGTATCTCTCCAATGTTTGCTGGTGTCACCCCATCGTCTGTCGACATGTCTGAGGTCTCTCTCCACTGTTTGCTGGTGTCACCCCATAGTCTGTCAACATGTCTGAGGTATCTCTCCACTGTTTGCTGGTGTCACCCCGTAGTCTGTCAACATGTCTGAGGTATCTCTCCACTGTTTGCTGGTGTCGCCCCATAGTCTGTCAACATGTCTGAGGTATCTCTCCACTGTTTGCTGGTGTCGCACCATAGTCTGTCAACATGTCTGAGGTATCTCTCCACTGTTTGCTGGTGTCACCCCATCGTCTGTCGACATGTCTGAGGTCTCTCTCCACTGTTTGCTGGTGTCACCCCATAGTCTGTCAACATGTCTGAGGTATCTCTCCACTGTTTGCTGGTGTCGCCCCATAGTCTGTCAACATGTCTGAGGTATCTCTCCACTGTTTGCTGGTGTCACCCCATAGTCTGTCAACATGTCTGAGGTATCTCTCCAATGTTTGCTGGTGTCGCCCTATAGTCTGTCAACATGTCTGAGGTATCTCTCCACTGTTTGCTGGTGTCACCTCATAGTCTGTCAACATGTCTGAGGTATCTCTCCAATGTTTGCTGGTGTCGCCCTATAGTCTGTCAACATGTCTGAGGTCTCTCTCCACTGTTTGCTGGTGTCACCTCATTGTCTGTCGACATGTCTGAGGTCTCTCTCCACTGTTTGCTGGTGTCGCCCCATAGTCTGTCAACATGTCTGAGGTATCTCTCCAATGTTTGCTGGTGTCACCCCATAGTCTGTCAACATGTCTGAGGTATCTCTCCACTGTTTGCTGGTGTCACCCCATCGTCTGTCGACATGTCTGAGGTCTCTCTCCACTGTTTGCTGGTGTCACCCCATAGTCTGTCAACATGTCTGAGGTATCTCTCCACTGTTTGCTGGTGTCACCCCATCGTCTGTCGACATGTCTGAGGTCTCTCTTCAGCCACTGTTTGCTGGTGTCACCCCATCGTCTGTTGACATGTCTGAGGTATCTATCCAATGTTTGCTGGTGTCACCCCATAGTCTGTCAACATGTCTGAGGTATCTCTCCACTGTTTGCTGGTATCACCCCATAGTCTGTCGACATGTCTGAGGTCTCTCTTCAGCCACTGTTTGCTGGTATCACCCCATAGTCTGTCGACATGTCTGAGGTCTCTCTTCAGCCACTGTTTGCTGGTATCACCCCATAGTCTGTCGACATGTCTGAGGTCTCTCTCCACTGTTTGCTGGTGTCACCCCATAGTCTGTCAACATGTCTGAGGTATCTCTCCAATGTTTGCTGGTGTCGCCCTATAGTCTGTCAACATGTCTGAGGTATCTCTCCAATGTTTGCTGGTGTCGCCCTATAGTCTGTCAACATGTCTGAGGTATCTCTCCAATGTTTGCTGGTGTCGCCCTATAGTCTGTCAACATGTCTGAGGTATCTCTCCACTGTTTGCTGGTGTCACCCCATCGTCTGTCGACATGTCTGAGGTCTCTCTCCACTGTTTGCTGGTGTCACCCCATAGTCTGTCAACATGTCTGAGGTATCTCTCCACTGTTTGCTGGTGTCACCCCATAGTCTGTCGACATGTCTGAGGTCTCTCTTCAGCCACTGTTTGCTGGTGTCACCCCATCGTCTGTTGACATGTCTGAGGTATCTATCCAATGTTTGCTGGTGTCACCCCATAGTCTGTCAACATGTCTGAGGTATCTCTCCACTGTTTGCTGGTATCACCCCATAGTCTGTCGACATGTCTGAGGTCTCTCTTCAGCCACTGTTTGCTGGTGTCACCCCAAAGTCTGTCGACATGTCTGAGGTCTCTCTCCACTGTTTGCTGGTGTCACCCCGTAGTCTGTCGACATGTCTGAGGTCTCTCTCCACTGTTTGCTGGTGTCACCCCATAGTCTGTCGACATGTCTGAGGTCTCTCTTCAGTGTTTGCTGGTGTCACCCCGTAGTCTGTCGACATGTCTGAGGTCTCTCTCCACTGTTTGCTGGTGTCACCCCATAGTCTGTCGACATGTCTGAGGTCTCTCTCCACTGTTTGCTGGTGTCACCCCATCGTCTGTTGACATGTCTGAGGTATCTATCCAATGTTTGCTGGTGTCACCCCATAGTCTGTCAACATGTCTGAGGTATCTCTCCACTGTTTGCTGGTATCACCCCATAGTCTGTCGACATGTCTGAGGTCTCTCTTCAGCCACTGTTTGCTGGTGTCACCCCAAAGTCTGTCGACATGTCTGAGGTCTCTCTCCACTGTTTGCTGGTGTCACCCCGTAGTCTGTCGACATGTCTGAGGTCTCTCTCCACTGTTTGCTGGTGTCACCTCATTGTCTGTCGACATGTCTGAGGTCTCTCTCCACTGTTTGCTGGTGTCACCCCATAGTCTGTCGACACTTCTGAAGTCTCTCTCTACTGTTTGCTGGTGTCACCCCATAGTCTGTCGACATGTCTGAGGTCTCTCTCCACTGTTTGCTGGTGTCACCCCATCGTCTGTCGACATGTCTGAGGTCTCTCTCCACTGTTTGCTGGTGTCACCCCATAGTCTGTCGACATGTCTGAGGTCTCTCTCCACTGTTTGCTGGTGTCACCCCATAGTCTGTCGACATGTCTGAGGTATCTCTCCACTGTTTGCTGGTGTCACCTCATTGTCTGTCGACATGCCTGAGGTATCTCTCTCCACTGTTTGCTGGTGTCACCCCAAAGTCTGTTGACATGTCTGAGGTCTCTCTTCAGCCACTGTTTGCTGGTGTCACCCCATAGTCTGTCGACATGTCTGAGGTATCTCTCTCCACTGTTTGCTGGTGTCACCCCATAGTCTGTCGACATGTCTGAGGTATCTCTCTCCACTGTTTGCTGGTGTCACCCCAAAGTCTGTTGGCATGTCTGAGGTCTCTCTCCACTGTTTGCTGGTGTCACCCCATAGTCTGTCGACATGTCTGAGGTATCTCTCTCCACTGTTTGCTGGTGTCACCCCAAAGTCTGTCGACATGTCTGAGGTCTCTCTTCAGCCACTGTTTGCCGCCACTTCACCCTGGTCCATCCCTTTACAAGGTTCCGACCTTCAGCTGCCATCCCTATCTTGACTGCTGCTGAGTCTCTTATTTTCTTCATGTGTATGTGAGAGGCAAAAATCTCAATTTAAAAATTACTTACTCGCTCTTGAAAATCAACGTCTCCGAAAAACAATGAAGCAGGTGTGTGCGTGTGCGCTTGTGCGCGCGTGTGTGTGCGTGTGTGCACGTGCACGCGCGCGTGTGTATGAGTGCGCGCGCGCGTATGTGTGTTTGTGTGCGTGCGTGTGTTCATGTACGACCTTTCGGAGCCCTTCCCAATTGGAAATGGAGTGAAACAAGGTTGTGTCCTCGCGCCGACCCTCTTCACGATCTTCTTCAGCATGATGCTCCAACAGGCCACTGAAGATCTTGGCGACGACGACGGTATCTTCATCAGATACCGCACTGATGGCAGCCTATTCAACCTGAGGCGGCTACAGGCCCACACCAAGACACTGGAGCAACTCATCAGAGAGCTTCTGTTTGCCGACGATGCTGCCCTCGTCGCCCATACAGAAGCGGCCCTGCAGCGTATAACGTCCTGCTTCGCAGAGGCTGCGCAGCTCTTCGGCCTAGAAGTCAGTCTGAAAAAGACGGAAGTTCTCCACCAGCCTGCCCCACAGGAAGAATTCCACGCTCCTCACATCAACATCGGTGAGACAGAGCTGAAGTCGGTCCACCAGTTCAGCTACCTAGGCTGCACCATCTCGTCTGACGCCAAGATCGACAAGGAGATCGACAACAGACTTGCAAAGGCAAACAGCGCACTCGGCAGGCTGTACAAGAGAGTGTGGAACAACATACACCTGAAGAAAGACACAAAGATCAGCGTGTACAGAGCTGTTGTACTGCCCACCCTGTTGTATGGTTCCGAAACCTGGGTCACCTACCGGCACCACATACGACTGCTTGATCGCTTCCACCAGCGCTGCCTTCGCACCATCCTCAGCATCCACTGGAGTGACTACATCACAAATGTCGAGGTCCTGGAGCAGGCAAAGACTATCAGCATCGAGACAGTGCTGCTAAAGACCCAGCTACGTTGGGCAGGGCACGTGTCCAGGATGGAGGACCACCGCCTGCCCAAGATCGCGCTGTATGGCGAACTGTCCACTGGCCACCGTGACAGAGGAGCACCCAAGAAGAGATACAAAGACTCCTTGAAGAAAGCTCTCGGTGCCTGTCACATTGACCATCGCCAGTGGTCCGCAGTAGCCGCTGATCGAGAGACCTGGCGACGCACCATCCACCAAGCTGTCTCCTCCTTCGAAAACAACCGCAGGGCCAGCCTTGAGGACAAACGCAGAAGGAGGAAGAACCACGACGCTGCAGCCGCGAACCCAGACCAGACTTTCCCTTGCAACCGCTGCGGCCGACTCTGCTTTTCCCGCATTGGCCTTGTCAGCCATGAACGTGCCTGCATCAGACGTGGACAACGCCCTTCCTAGATCTTTGTCAGCGAAGCCAGGCCATGAAATGAATGTTTTAGTGTTGGTGTGTGAGTCTGTGTTGGTCATCATGATAGTGTGTGTGTGTGTGTGTGTGTGTGTGTGTGTGTGTGTGTGTGTGTGTGTGTGTTGATGTACGTGTGTGTTTTAGTGTTGGTGTGTGTGTGTTGGTGATCGTGATGGTGTGTGTGTGTGTGTTTGTGTGCTTTTGTGTGTATGTGTGTGTGTGTTGTGTGTGTGTTGTGTGTGTGTGTTGATGTACGTGTGTGTTTTAGTTTTGGTATGTCTGTCTATATGTTGGTGATCATGATGGTGTGAGTGTGTGTGTGGGTGCGAGATACAGCTACGCCATGGGCCATATGTCATGCGAGTCATGAGTGTAACGGACCTGTGGCATAGCGGACTTAGGACATAAAGGACCTGTGGGATGACGGACCTGTGGGACCTGTGGCATGACGGACCTGTGGCATGACGGACCTGTGGGACCTGTGGCATGACGGACCTGTGGCATGACGGACCTGTGGGACCTGTGGCATGACGGACCTGTTGGCCTGTGGCATGACGGACCTGTGGGACCTGTGGCATGACGGACCTGTGGGACCTGTGGCATGACGGACCTGTGGTAAGTTTCGTGTACTGGAACTGTGGGGGAGGTGGTGGGGGTGTCTCTCCCACCAATGGTGAGAGAGGGGTGGAGGCGGAATAAAACCACAATCAAAGACTGTGGCAAATTTGGCACTGAGCCAACACCCTGGCCACTAGCTCCAGATGAGAATCCCTGACTGCTGAAAGTGATATAACCAGTCACAGACCCACCCCCTCCTCCCTCCAGTCATCCCCCTTCATCATTTCTTTCCTCAACCAACAGAGACTACAGTTCAGTGTAGAGACCAGATGGTCAGTTATATTTGTACAGTGCAAACTTATGTGCTAAGTACATTTTCCTTGAAAACAACATACACGCACTCACACACAGGAGAGGCCCTACCAAACCTCTCAAACATCAATAATTTCATTTTGTGGCAGGTGGGGCTTTGTCCCCTGCACCCCTCCAAGGGCCCAATGCAGCACCTGAACCCCGGAAGACACTCTCCTGGTATGTGTGTGTGTGTGTGTGTGTGTGTGTGTGTGTGTGTGTGTGTGTGTGTGTGTGTGTGACACATTTCATGAAGACAAACGATCTAAATACTTTAAAACAGCTTGTTCTTCTTTTCTTTTTTTTTCTCCCAAACAATCCTTTGATATTTGCCCCCCTCGACTACTGGATAGGCCATGATAGTTCTCAGAGTTTGGACCTATATGAATTAGTGTGTGTGTGTGTGTGTGTGTGTGTGTGTGTGTGTGTGTGTGTGTGTGTTCAGGTTTGGTGCATTGATGTTTCTGGAAGACATGTTGGAACAAAACCCGTCCTAGTAAATGAATTTTCCACTGAGTTGTCCTATTGTGCAAGTGAAAAATGGTAAATGTTGACCCCAGCTAGTAAAATCTTACTTGGATCTGTCAATGCCTGACGCTGTTTCACAATGCAAATGTTGACTTTTCTTCTCAACACTGTATGTTGCTGTTTGCAGTGGAGGTTGAGCTGGCCCTATGTGGTCAGCTGGGCCAAACTGAAATCAGTAGTACTGATAGTGATGATAATATTGTGAAATCTGCAATAGATAAATGGTACAGGCGTGTATGAGGAACTTGAATCAGCCTTGGACATGTTTGCTTGGTACACCATTTTGAGAAAGAGTACACCAATTTTTGACAAGAATACACCAAATACAAATAAAAGGTAAACAGGACTGGAAATGTGGATGAGTGATGCCAGGGTGAACATGAACTGAAAGGACTTTGGACCTAACCCATCTGCATTTCACATGAAACAGTTCCTCTCAAGCAGCTGTTTGATATTCATTTATTGTTAAAGGCGAGAATTTTTTTTTTTTAATTTTTTTTTTTAACCATTTGTGTATTTGATCTTCATTCATTGTTGAGTTATTTTCCAACATTTAAGGTCTTTGAATAGTGTATGTTCATGGTTTTATCACTTTATGTCTGTCTATATACACAACATTTAGCAAAATCAGTGATTTTTTTTTTTAATGAAAAATTCTGTGTGTCTGTGTGTCCGTGGTAAACTTTAACATTGACATTTTCTCTGCAAATACTTTGTCAGTTGACACCAAATTTGGCATAAAAATAGGAAAAATTCAGTTCTTTCCAGTCATCTTGTTTAAAACAATATTGCACCTCTGGGATGGGCACAAATGTTTTTTTTAAAAGAAGCCTAATTATATGCAAACTGCATTTACTGTTATATTTATATTTTTTGTATTCTCTAAACTTGGCACTTTGACCTCTTATTCTGACACAACAACAAGAGGAGTCATTATCATTTTTTGTTCAAACAGGAACTTCTTTTGCTAAGCATGGAAGTTTTATTTATTTTGCAAACGTTTTTGGTGCAGATAGTAAAAAAGGGAAATTACTCTGTAATTAATGCTAGGGGACTTAATTTATCACAAGTGAGTCTTGAAGGCCTTGCCTCTCTTGTTTATGTTATTGTTTCCCCTTCAGTCGAGGGCTGGATGAAACACAGCATTATTTTGCTTACTGGTCTGTTACCCTCAGAAAATAAGTAAAAGTTATTCAGTTCAATCAGATTCAATGTATTCAGTTATATGGAATATATGTAAGTAGGCCTACTTCAAGTTGTTTCTTGTGTACTGTCCAAACCGGGTGAACCTTGGAGACGAACGAGTGAAAACAAAATATTCGGTACCCCAATGCCACATGGACTTTTTAAGGTCAATGACAAACGGGCGGTACCAAAGTGTCGCTTGATTACCCTTTAGTGATTATTTTGCTTCAATTATGTTTTTCCTTTCTATTATATTTTATCTTTTTTCCACCATTTTTGTCCTGATGTGTACCTACTATGTCACTCAGTAGAGCTTAACAGCCAATGACATCGTTACACAGTTCAGTGTTCAGTTCTCTCTCTCTCTCTCTGTGTGTGTGTGTGTGTGTGTCCGTCAGTGTGTGTCAGTGTACGTCAGTGTACGTCAGTGTATGCGTGCCGGCTGTGTCAGTAAAGTACGTGTGCCGCGCGCGCGTGTGTCACGGTCTGTGTGTGTGTGTGTGTGTGTGTGTGTGTGTGAAGAAACATGCATGCTTTTTCCACTTCATTCCAAAAATTCAAGTTGCTAAAACCGAATAAACAAACGGAAATAAAACTGATACAATCAGTAAAACGGCAACGTATGCACAGAGTATCAGTATCCGGCAGTATCAGTAGCTCAAGGAAGCCTGAGTCATTGCGTTCGGTCAAATCCATATACGCTACACCACATCTGCCAAGCAGATGCCTCAGTGACCAGGCAGCCGTAACTCAACGCGCTTAGTTAGGCCTTGAGGAAAAAAAAAAAGAAAAAAGAAAAAAAAGACCATCAGATTGAAGTGCAACCGATCGGTTATCGCTCCTGGTAAAACTGACTGGGCTTTTTTTTTTCACGGAGACCCATCAACCGGTCTTAGAAGTTGCCAATTTTAAACATGTCTTTTTCTTCTTCTTCAGTCTCAAGTTCTTTTGTTTGTTGGATAATCAGGGAAGAGTCACATCTTCTCAGACCTGTAACTATTTCCAGGGATTAGTGTGATAATGATAATATATATGGTAGGAAGGAACATTGCTGGCAACTGTTCTGCTTCCGTAGCGTTGAACTTTCAAGCCGAGGACGAGAGAGGGGGGTAGGGGAGAGGTCGAAGATAAGGCAGAGAATCTTCCTGCACCTCGCCGGTCTCGCGAGAAGTAAGCCCTTGGCGTGAATGTCGCTCGATTCGCACTTCCTCTTCGGCATGAAAATGAGCTGGTAGCTAGCAGCTACTGTGTGTGGACGAACAGGGTGATCCGCCATGAATTTGTTCGACTGGATTCTGTTTGGTTAGTGCAGTTGTTTAACCGTTGTGTGTTTTCTTGTTTGTGTGTATCTCCTTGTTCTAGATTATTAAAAAAACAACAACAAAAAAACATGTCTGTGTTTAGAGCTGGTTTCTGCGTTGGCGGTGATCTGTTGAGTTGTCTGCTACTGTCGGAACAAGACGGCCCAGTGCAGTCAGTGATGCTGAACTCTGTGCAACCCCTGCATCCCTCCTTGCCGTGCGCCCAGACCGTGCAGTTCTGTTAGATTCCGGGATGTTCTGGGCTACTCAGATCCTAAACCGCATGTTTCAGTCGCCTCAGACTTTATGAAAGCCACTCACTCTTTAGTCACACTGCAGACTGACTGTCGTGTCGGCGAGTGCAAAGGAGAGCAGTACGTGACGCAATGAGGATGAATCGGTGAACGAGACCAAGTGAGAGTGTGGGTGTGTTTGTGAACGTGCATACGTGTGCACGTTTGTTGATGGTGATGGCGGTAGTGTGTGTGTGTGTGTGTGTGTGTGTGTGATTGAGGTCGAAGTGGATAAGACAGTAGGAAAGGAGGGGGAGGGGGTTGATTTGGATGGAGACATGTTTTTGCTTTGCTGTCTGTTCCTCTTAATTGTCCCCTCTTTCTCTTTAAATGATTAAATTTGACACAAGGGTTGTTCATGGGGTCTTTGGGAGGTGAGACAAACACACAGCACTTTATCCAACAATGAAAAAAAAACCCAGGTTTTTAATTTTTCATTTGATTTTTTTTTTTTTACTACAAATACAGTCCATTTTATTCAATGACTAATTAATTAATTTTAATACAGACTATGTGATGCATCCACAAAAAAACAGTCTGGAAATTTACTAAAATGAAAACTTTCCAGCAATATTGTTTTACCCATCTGGATTATGTCATAAATAGATGAGAGAGAGAGAGAGAGAGTGTGTGTGTGTGTCATTATCACTGGGTGAACATAGTATAGTTTTCATTGTTATGCCACATAGTAAATCATTTACAGTATTTAGTTTTATAACATAACATAGAGTATTCATATTATCTATCATGTGCACTTATAGCATATATATATATATATATAAGTATAGTTATTTATTCTGAAAATGACACTTTTTCCTGAGAACAGTGTGGCTGCCACATCAAAACAGCACCATGAACCATGAATTCCTCAGAAATAACTTATATTTGTTTTGGCCCAGATAATCATAATGACTTTCGAGATATCCACAAATTATCAGAATTATCAAAATTAAAAACTGATTGACAGTTTGCTTATATGACTTTTGTCATTCAGGATCTCACCCTTTTATCATTTCACTGACATTCAACACACTTTGATTATAAATATTACATCAATTATGTGAATGTCAAACTTAATTATTATTTTTAGTGAATTCATTCTAATATATATGCTGTATTTTTCTCATAAACCACAACATTCTACACCAGTACTGTTAACATGTTTGACATCAGTTCTTAATGATTTAACTGTCCCTTTGATGAACAGTTAAAAACATAAGTACCATATATATCATATATGTAAAATGTTATCTACAAAAAAGAAAAGAAAAAAAAGATAGAAATGATAATAGTCCAAGTGATAATAATAATGATACTGATAATAATATAATTTATTTTCAGTCTAATATCATCATCTTAGATGAACAGACTATAAATAAATAAACAAAATTATGTACCAAAACTTCTCTAATGTTAAAAAAAAATCACCACACACATCATTTCTTTTATTGGGTTTTAATGAGTATGATATATATCATATACCATTCAACAGCAAACATTGTGTACCTTGTTTTTATTATTACAGTATTAGATAGAATTTCATGGAATTCCAATTTTCTAACAAATGACCATAATATTAATAATGATAATGACTTCAGTCCTCTGACAGCAACAGCAGCTTATCCAGTTATCAGGTTATTCCTTGAATCAAAATGAGTTTGAACAACAGTTTCTTAATTATATATATATATATATATATATATATATATATATACACTAGTTTTACTGTTGAACAGCATCCATTCAGTTCTCAAAATAATTTTTGAAATAATAGGTTTAGAAACCTTAGTTAAGAATTATTTCTCAGGCCATAGCAGATGCTGCAACTGTTACACCAGTAAGCAAAGGGAATCCAGGGACAGATATTCATATCTTCTGTTCATCATACTTTCATATGATGCATACGTTTGAGTTAAATTGATTGAAAATAACATTGACATTTGTCAGTGGAGTATCTACTGTAATTGTATAGTATCTGCATTAAATCTGTCAGCCAGTATTTTCTGACTATTTCAGTAAATCTAATTTCCAATACATCTTATGAGAGAATATCGAGCAAATATTTCTAAAAGGGAAATAAATTTTCTCATACTGACATAGGCCTTTCTTTGGTCTGGTCAGCAAAAATCAAAAGCATGAGTAAAAGTACATTTGACAGTGGTAACTGCCAAAAATAATTTTAAAACAAAATATTTTCAGAAATTTACCGTAGATCAACACACACAAAAAAGAAAAAAAAAACAAAAAAAAGTGCACGCACACCATACACATCCAGAATCAATGTAGACATATGCAAAAATGATGCATATATATATATATATATATATATATATATATATATATATATATATATATATATATATATATATATATATACATATATAATATACACACACACACATAAACACATGCATGCACTTGCTGCATGTATTTTAAAAACAAAAGTGTGTGTTTCATCAATTCCTCAAACTCATACTTAACTGCAGTATGATAATCTGATGTGTATTTAAAGGTAAACATGCGCTCTTTGGTGCTTGCTGATCTACACACACACACACACACACACACACACTCACACTCACACACGCACGTGCACACACACGCACACGGATGCACGCGCACACACGTATGCACGCACAGGGGGAAAAAGGATGTGTTATTTTGGTTCAGACAGTATTTGAAAACTATAGATATTTTTTTGATGGTATTAGCACACCTCTGTGTACAGCTCTGTATGATATACCTTTAGTTTTTGCTTATGTTATACCTGTTATGGCTGGCATCAACATGATGATAATCCAACACTTCTGTTGTTAGAAATCCAGTTTGAGGATGCTTTCTGTTTCTGGGAGTCTGTTGAAGTAGAAAACACACATGTATACATCTCTCTCTCTCTCTCTCTGTCTATATATATATATATATATATATATATATATACATATATATATATATATATACACGATAATATACTGGTAGTCCAGCAAATGTACTGAAAATATACTTGGACCAAAATCAAAATTGAAATTGAAGCTATAGAAAAAAAAAGAAGAATGAAATATGCACATGCAAAAAGACTGAGGCTGGCAGAACCACAGGTCTGCCTCTGGGTGAGTGAGTGGGAGGAAGAGGAGGAGGAGGGGGGGGGGTAGCCATCTGTGTGTGTGGCATTTCATTATTAACTCTTTACTTTCAGGCAAAGTGCCAGTAGGCTTTCTCTCTCCCCCTCTCCCTGTCTGTCCCCTGGACCTGACCTTTTGTGTTAACAATAACTGGTGATATCATCCAAGCCTGCAGCTGCCCTCTATAGGGCTCTCCATGCAGGCTGTTGGCAGCATTTCAGTTCCTGGGAACTAAATAGCTTCCCCTTTCCCTTCCTCCAGTGTGGCTGTTGAATAACTGCTCACGGAAATGATGTTGATGTTGATCGTAATAGTGGTAATGATGTTGATGAAAGTCATGATAATGTTAATAATGTTAATGAAAATAATGTGATGATAATGACAATGGTAATTATGAGATGATAATAATCATAATAATGATAAGAAGAATTATAAGAAATTAAAAAAAAAGGATGATGATGATGATGATGATGATTATGATGATGATGATAATAGTGATGTGATGATGATTATCTTCATGATGGTGATGGTGGATGATGATGAGTGACATCACTGATAATGATTACATTTGTGTAGATACATACCCAAACGATTTCACATCAGAAATTTATGTACATGCATATACTCGATCAAACAGATGAAAGACAAGAAATGTAGATTGGTTGGAGAAACTGAAGTTTTACACACACATGAACACACACACAGGCAGACAGACACACACACATACACATACACACACACACACACACACACACACACACACACACACACACACACACACACACACACACACACACACACACACACACACACACACACACACACACACACACACACACACACACACACACACACACACACACACACACACACATGTACACAGACACATGCCCACAGACATGAAGACACACAGACTGGCGTGTGCACATGCGCGCGCACACACACACACTCACACACACACACACACACACACACACACACACACACACACACACACACACAAGCACGAGCATTTCACAGGACATGCACACACGCTCACATGCTGACAAGTACATTGAATTGTTGAGGGCAAGCAACACCATTTCATTTCAGTTCTGATCATGTGTTTTGACGAGGCAGAAGTAACTTCTGACGGTTGTCCCCTGGCATAAATGTGTCTGACTCAATCTGCAGTGCACACAGGTGAACATCATTGTGATAAAAGTATATATATGGCTGTTTACAAAGTTTCCCCTTGTGAATGAATTGTGCAGAATCAATTTTTCTCGTGTGCGAAATGTCAGACTCAGAGGGTGGCAGTGAAAAAGCAAGTAAATTGCTGTCATGATGGTGACTGTGTGTTTGTGTGTGTGTGAGTGTGTGTGTGTGTGTGTGTGTGTGTGTGTGCGTGTGTGTGTGTGAGCGCACACACCTGAGGACTTGCCGCACAGTCCGATATCTTTTGTTTACTATCATCTTCGCATACTGTCTCTGCCCCTCCCCCACCTTATCCCTCTCCAGTTCATTACCCCTGGTACCAAACTAACTGCCACTAATTATTATTGTTCGTACAGAAACATTGGCACAGGGAGAGTGTGTGTGAGAGAGAGAGAGGGTGGGTGGCAGCGGGGCAGGGAGGTAAGGGAGGGGGGCAGTTGTGTGTTTTGTTTTGCTGTTGTTTGTTTGGTTTTTGTTGTTGTTTTTTTGGGGGTGGGGGTTGGGGAAGGAGGGTATATTCTGATGTACAGCTTTCAATATCCGTTTTGATGCCATTGTAGCTTTCATTCTGTGTTACGTATAATTGAAATGTTGATAATTTGAAATGATGTTAGACGTCTAATGCACAAAAGAATGGGCTGTAGGCTGTGCGATTGACTGATTGCAAGATTAGGGAAGCTTTTCATTATTTCTGTGTGGCCGCTTCTGATCTTTTCTCTTTTGTCTCTGCTTGTTCCACCATGCATTCTGATGCCAGGCCCCGAGTGTCTCCATCAGTACATGGTGTACTGACTGCTTTCATTGCTGATGTTCAGTCTTCACATGTATTTTGATGCTAATTGAGTGATTCCCACTTGGCTTCATTATGGAGGCGTGGTACTTTACACTGTTGATTATCTTTATGAAAAAAAAAATTAAAAATTTGTTTTTAAAAAGCTAATAAAATTATCAACATCAACAGTGCTAGTAGCACGGCAATCATCTCTTTATTAAAAAAAAAAAAAAAAAAAAAAGCTAATAAAACTGTCAACATCAACATTGCTTGTAGCACGGCAATCATCTCATAAGGGTCATGATAATGGTGCATATTCCAGTCCTCGTCTCAGGTCCTGTACAGCCATCTTTCAGGCTGTGTGATCCAGTCCTTCAGTCATCTTTTAAGGAGGAAGGTGGCAGAATGGTGAAGACGCTCAGCTGCCAGTACAGAGAGTCGGTGAGGGTGTGGGTTCGAATCCCACTCTCGCCCTTTCTCCCAAGTTTGACTGGAAAATCAAACTGAGCGTCTAGTCTTTCGGATGAGATGAATAACCGAGGTGCCTATGTGCAAAACATGTTTGTGCACTGAAAAAGAACCCATGGCAACAAGAGTGTTGTCCTCTGGCAAAAGTATGTAAAAAGAAATCCGCTCTGATAGGTACACAAATCTATAAGCATGCACTCAAGGCCTGACAAGTGTGTTGGGTTGTGCTGCTGTCAGGCATCTGCCTAGCATATGTGGTGTAGCGTATATGGATTTGTCCAAATGCAGTGAGGCCTCCTTGAGAAACTGAAACTGAAAACTCAGGCTGTGTGACTCAGTCCTTCCATCATCTTTCAGGCTGTGTGATCCAGTCCTTCCGTCATCTTTCAGGCTGTGTGATCCAGTCCTTCATTCATCTTTCAGGCTGTGTGATCCAGTCCTTCATTCATCTTTCAGGCTGTGTGATCCAGTCCTTCCGTCATCTTTCAGGCTGTGTGATCCAGTCCTTCCATCATCTTTCAGTCTGTGTGATCAAGCCCTTCCATCATCTTTCAGTCTGTGTGATCCAGTCCTTCAGCCATCTTGCAGGCTTTGGTGGGGGAGGTGTGATGGTGGGAAAGGGCAAAGGGAAATGTCAGTGTAAACTTTGTGTGCCACTTTACTACTACTACAGCACACGTATTGATCATGTACCTGGTTATTTCAGGCTCTGGCAGTCAAGGATTAAAACAAAACAGAAACAAAGGGGGGGGAGGGAAGGGGGGGGGGAGAATAGAAAATGCTGAGGGTGACATCATGATGGCGTCATTGAACGTTGCGTTGTTCTCAGTTTCCACAGTTAAACCCCTTGCCTGTTCCCTCGTTACCCGCTTGCCTGTTCTTAGCTGTTAACCCCTTTGCCTGTCCTCAGCTGTTAACCCCTTTGCCTGTCCTGTCCTTAGCTGTTAACCCCCTTGCCTGTCCCAGCTGTTAACCCCTTTGCCTGTCCTTAGTTGTTAACCCCCTTGCCTGTCCTCAGCTGTTAACCCCTTTGCCTGTCCTTAGCTGTTAACCCCCTTTGCCTGTCCTCAGCTGTTAACCCCCTTGCCTGTCTTCAGCTTTCCACTGAAATCAGAGAGAGCTGACACGTCAGGTGTCAGTGAAGGGCTGTTTGGGCACTGAAATCAGAGATTGATTGATTGATGTGGATACTTATATAGCGCCTATCCTCGGTCAGAGACCAAGCTCTAAGCGCTTTACATACACGGGGACATTTGCACCACAGGCTGCCTACCTGGGTAGAGCCGACTGACGGCTGCCACTGGGCGCTCATCATTCGTTTCCTGTGTCGTTCAATCAGATTTCAGACGCACACGCATGCACACTCAGACAAACATGTAACATTTTACGTGTATGACCGTTTTTATTTATTTACCCCGCCATGTAGGCAGCCATACTCCGTTTTCGGGGGTGTGCATGCTGGGTATATTCTTGTTTCCATAACCCACCGAACGCTGACATGGATTACAGGATCTTTAACGTGCGTATTTGATCTTCTGCTTGCATATACACACGAAGGGGGTTCAGGCACTAGCAGGTCTGCACATACGTTGACCTGGGAGATCGTAAAAATCTCCACCCTTTACCCACCAGGTGCACCGAGATTCGAACCCAGGACCCTCAGATTGAAAGTCCAGCGCTTTAACCATTCGGCTATTGCTATTGCTGACACGTCAGGTTGTCAGTGAAGGGCTGTTTGGGCACTGAAATCAGAGAGAGGTGACACGTCAGGTTGTCAGTGAAGGGCTATTTGGGCACTGAAATCAGAGAGCTGACATGTCAGGTGTCAGTGAAGGGCTGTTTGGTCATTGAAATCAGAGAGAGCTGACATGTCAGGTGTCAGTGAAGGTCTGTTTGGTCATTGAAATCAGAGAGTTGACATGTCAGGTGTCAGTGAAGGGCTGTTTGGTCATTGAAATCAGAGAGTTGACATATCAGGTGTCAGTGAAGGGCTGTTTGGTCACTGATATCAGAGAGCTGACATGTCAGGTGTCAGTGAAGGGCTGTTTGGTCAGAGGTCAGATAGAGCTCACAGGTCAGCTGTCTGTGAAGGGCTTTTAGGTCACTGTAATCAGATAGAGCTGACAGGTCAGGCTGTCAGTGAAGGGCTGTTAGGTCACTGAGGTCAGATAGAGCTGACAGGTCAGGCTGTCAGTGAAGGGAACAACACCACCACCTGAAATGAGGATTTAGTAAGTCACTGAGGTCACTGAGGTCAGATAGAGCTGACAGGTCAGGCTGTCAGGGAAGGGCTGTTAGGTCACTGAGGTCAGATAAAGCTGACAGGTCAGGCTGTCAGGGAAGGGCTGTTAGGTCACTGAGGTCAGATAGAGCTGATAGCCAGGTGAGAGTTAGTGTTCCAGACCTCCAGTGCGAGTGGGTTCCTGGGGTCCTTGATTTGAGTCAGTTGCTGTGTGTGGAGGGTTAAAGGGTGGAGATTTTTCTGCAGTCTCCCAGGTCAGAACATGTGCAGACCTGCTGTTGGCTAACAAGCGCGTGGTGCACACGGGTACTTGGTTTATCATTTCATCTGAATGACAAGAAGTTCTGTTTGATTTTCCAGTCAAACTTGGGAGAAAGGGCAATACCGGGATTTGAACCCAGACATTATAGGTAGTGTATTGGCAGAGAAGCATCTTAACAATTATGCCGCATTCCTCATTGTGGAAAAAAAGAAATTGTGTGCAGGTGGCTGATTATGTATTGTGATGTTTGCCCCAATATGGCTGACACAGTAACAGTGATAACCGTTGTTTTTGTTGTTTTTTTTTAACATTTGGGATTACATAAAGAGAGCAACCACTTGTAAACATTGTTTGCGGAAGTGCCAGTAAATTTAGCGAAAGAGCAGGAATCCATATGATACATATATGTAAACACTCATGCAGGGTAACAAGCTCTCACAGTATGTGATGTCAGTTTATTTAACCACACACTCACACACAGTCCTGTTCAACCTAATAAATGCATGTGTATGCATGACTGAAATACACACACATGCACACACTCACGCATGCATGCACACACACACACACGCACACACGCGCACACACACACACACACGCACACACACATGCACACACTCATGCACACACACATGCACACACACACACATTTACTTTTTCTCTTTGTCTCTGTCTGTGTCTCTCTGTCTCACTCACACACACGCACGCACACACACACACACACACACACACACACACACACACACACACACACACACACACACACACACACACACACACACACACACACACACACACAGAGTATATATTTATGGGAAGTAAAAACTAGTTACCAGGAAGTTTCCTCAATAGTTCTGATTAGCAGTCAGTATTCTGGTCACATGTCGTATATTGGGTTGGCTGAAGTTGTCAGTCCTTTTCAGATCCTTGTTAGCAGTGGTAAGCATTGCTTATGGCATCACAGATTTCACTTTAGCCACCCTAGGCTGTCTTGTGACTTTGGCGTGTTTATTTGGTAAGAGAACTGTCAGTTGTGAAAACCTGTTTTTCGATTTTTACTTCTTTTTTTTAATTATTTTTTTATCACTTTGTGTTTGTAAAAGCATTGCTGATTTTGTGTGTGTGTGTGTGTGTGTGTGCTTGTTTTCTTGTTGGTTTTCTTGTCATTAGACTTAAGTTTAATTGATTGTTTTGCCAGTGTTGAATGAGAAAGTTCTGATTTTCTTGTTGGGGGGAAAAGGGTTTCGGTTCCAGTCTCCACGAGGTGTCAAAGCGTGCAGACTGATCAGATCCATAATTATATGCTGCTCCATGCTTGCTTTGGAAAGAAAAAAAGAGGGAAAGGAGCAGATGCCTGAGCTTTGCTTAAACCCTGTGGGTTGGTCAGGCCTTGAGAGCTGACTCCAGGTTTCTGTAAGGCCTGAACAGAAAACAAAATGAAATTGTTAAACAAAATAAACATATTACTATTTGTGAATACATTGTAGAACTTCGTAGACATGTAAACTTATTAATATTATTTTTTTCTTTATCATTATTACAGATTTTTTTTTCTTCTACTTCTTCTCCTTCTGCATCTACTCCTTCTTGTGTGTGTGTGTGTGTGTGTGTGTGTGTGTGTTGCCTGTGATTTCAAGGCAGTGGTTCTGCGTATTTGTCACAGGATGTGTGCACTAAGTGTGTGGACATCTGAAACTGGGTCTGACTGTGTATATAGAGCAGGCAGACAGGCACATTGAAGTGTGTAATGTGTATGTAGAGCAGGCAGACACATTGAAGTGTGTAATGTGTATGTAGAGCAGGCAGACAGGCACATTGAAGTGTGTAATGTGTATGTAGAGCAGGCAGACACATTGAAGTGTGTAATGTGTATGTAGAGCAGGCAGACACATTGAAGTGTGTAATGTGTATGTAGAGCAGGCAGACACATTGAAGTGTGTAATGTGTATGTAGAGCAGACAGGCACATTGAAGTGTGTAATGTGTATGTAGAGCAGACAGGCACATTGAAGTGTGTAATGTGTATGTAGAGCAGGCAGACAGGCACATTGAAGTGTGTAATGTGTATGTAGAGCAGGCAGACAGGCACATTGAAGTGTGTAATGTGTATGTAGAGCAGGCAGACACATTGAAGTGTGTAATGTGTATGTAGAGCAGGCAGACACATTGAAGTGTGTAATGTGTATGTAGAGCAGGCAGACACATTGAAGTGTGTAATGTGTATGTAGAGCAGGCAGACAGGCACATTGAAGTGTGTAATGTGTATGTAGAGCAGGCAGACACATTGAAGTGTGTAATGTGTAATGTGTATGTAGAGCAGGCAGACACATTGAAGTGTGTAATGTGTATGTAGAGCAGGCAGACAGGCACATTGAAGTGTGTAATGTGTATGTAGAGCAGGCAGACACATTGAAGTGTGTAATGTGTATGTAGAGCAGGCAGACAGGCACATTGAAGTGTGTAATGTGTATGTAGAGCAGGCAGACACATTGAAGTGTGTAATGTGTATGTAGAGCAGGCAGACACATTGAAGTGTGTAATGTGTATGTAGAGCAGGCAGACAGGCACATTTAAGTGTGTAATGTGTATGTAGAGCAGGCAGACAGGCACATTGAAGTGTGTAATGTGTATGTAGAGCAGGCAGACACATTGAAGTGTGTAATGTGTATATAGAGCAGGCAGACACATTGAAGTGTGTAATGTGTATATAGAGCAGGCAGACAGACACATTGAAGTGTGTAATGTGTATGTAGAGCAGGCAGACACATTGAAGTGTGTAATGTGTATGTAGAGCAGGCAGACAGACACATTGAAGTGTGTAATGTGTATATAGAGCAGGCAGACAGGCACATTGAAGTGTGTAATGTGTATATAGAGCAGGCAGACAGGCACATTGAAGTGTGTAATGTGTATGTAGAGCAGGCAGACACATTGAAGTGTGTAATGTGTATGTAGAGCAGGCAGACAGACACATTGAAGTGTGTAATGTGTATGTAGAGCAGGCAGACAGGCACATTGAAGTGTGTAATGTGTATGTAGAGCAGGCAGACACATTGAAGTGTGTAATGTGTATGTAGAGCAGGCAGACAGGCACATTGAAGTGTGTAATGTGTATATAGAGCAGGCAGACAGACACATTGAAGTGTGTAATGTGTATGTAGAGCAGGCAGACAGGCACATTGAAGTGTGTAATGTGTATGTAGAGCAGGCAGACACATTGAAGTGTGTAATGTGTATATAGAGCAGGCAGACAGGCACATTGAAGTGTGTAATGTGTATGTAGAGCAGACAGGCACATTGAAGTGTGTAATGTGTATGTAGAGCAGGCAGACACATTGAAGTGTGTAATGTGTATGTAGAGCAGGCAGACAGGCACATTGAAGTGTGTAATGTGTATGTAGAGCAGGCAGACAGGCACATTGAAGTGTGTAATGTGTATGTAGAGCAGGCAGACACATTGAAGTGTGTAATGTGTATGTAGAGCAGACAGGCACATTGAAGTGTGTAATGTGTATGTAGAGCAGGCAGACAGGCACATTGAAGTGTGTAATGTGTATGTAGAGCAGGCAGACACATTGAAGTGTGTAATGTGTATGTAGAACAGGAGGACAGACAGGCAGATTTTTGTGTGTAATGTGGTTTAGAGCAGACAGGCACATTTATGTGTAATGTGTATGTAGAGCAGACAGGCAGGCACATTTATGTGTGGAATGTAGTATGACCACATACATACACACAACCACATATTTTCATGCATACATTCACTCTCTGACATGCATACAGTCATGAAAAGGGAGGAGTGTAGAGAGAACAAAAGAGAGAGGGAGAGAGAGAGAGAGAGAGAGCTAAAATGAAACAAAACAAACTTTTACTTTATCAGGGAGATAGAGGGAAAAAAATACAAGAGACAGTGAGTGAGAGAGAGATGGGGGGGAGAGAGTGAGAGAGGAGGGCTGGTGAAGAGCAAGAGAGAGAGAGGGGGGGACAGAGAGCAGAGAGTGAAGACCAAGCAGAGAAGAAGAAACAAAGGGGTGTGGTGTGTACCTGGCATCAGACCAGCTGGTGCGAGGACAGAATCACACACAAGGGGAGGGGTGGGCTCTGTGCCAGCCAACACCTGTCTGGCATCACAAAGAGAGAGAGAGAGAAGAAAAAAAGAAGAAGAAGAAAGAAAAAGAGGAAAGTGAATCAAAAAGTTCTTCTGCATCTCATTCAGTCCGCGTTAACATTTAAATCAAGGTCAGTGTGTTTATAAAAATTTTCCTCCAGGAGAAGGCAACTGTTGGAACATGACATGATAAATGGTAATTGGTATGGTGTGCTATTTTGCTGTGTGTGTGTGTGTGTGTGTGTGTGTGTGTACACTCAAGGCCTGACAAAGCACGTTGTGTTATGTTGCTGTCAGGCATCTTGCCTAGCAGATGGGGTGTAGCGCATATGGATTTGCCTGAACGCAGTGATGCCTCCTTGAGAAACTGAAACTTCATTATCATCGGTTTCTTCTTTCTTCCTTTTCATCTTCTGTTGCTGCTTTCGTGGGCTACCAAGTCCACGTTCACTCTTGTAATTTAGGAGCTGGCTTTCACTGTATATATATACATGTATATTTTTTTTTATAGATTATGTGCATGCATGACAGTTTTTACCCCACAATTTGGACAGCCATCCTCTGTCCTCATGGATGGTATGTTCTTGTCTCTGTAACCCACTGATGTGGATAACAGAATCTTAACTCTTTCCAAATGAACGGCGAAAGAGACGACGTTAACAGCTTTTCTCCCCAATTACCACCATCAAAATATAACGAGCGGAAGGCTCTTACACTGAAGAGGTGAATGTTGACAAAGAATACCACAATTCTGATGACGGAAGCTAACGGTTGGGTCATTCAGACACCCACTGGACATCCGAGGGGTCTGTGTAGAGGAGAAGAGAGGACTGGCCGTACTTAGTGAGTTAAACATGCGCATTTGGTGTTCTGTGTGTGTGTGTGTGTGCACAGATACGGTTCAGGCACTAGCAGGTCTGCATGTATGTTGACCTGGAAGATCAGAAAAACCTCCACTCTTAGTCTTGACCACTAGCGCTGCATCTGGGATTTGAACGCAGGATCTTCAGATTGATTGTCAAAGACTGTAACCACTTAGCTGTTGGGTACCTTTGGGCAGTTGTGTTTCAGAGCCACAGGTTGGTAGAAGTTTACATTTTCTCTACCATTTTTGCTCTTTGTCCCTGTAGTTATATAATATATATATATATTATATATATATATATATATACACACACACACATTATTTGTTCATTATTCTTTTTTCTGTTTTGTTCCAGCAGGCATCTGTGTGCATGCAGCTGCTGAAGCTAGAGTGTCAATTGTGAAATGATGCTTGGTTTTTGTGTTAGAAATTGCTCAGTGGATTGGATACGTATGCGTGTGTTTCAGGCTTGCAGAAGTGAGGTGAGGTGAGGAAAACGGGAGTGGTCAGTCGGTCACCATGCCTCTGACCAAGCGAATCATTGAACCGGTCACCGTCAGCCGGGTCCTTGTCCCTTCACAGGTCAGTCCTGGAGCCGGTGGGACTGGTTAAGTTCGGGTGGTGGTCAGGTCTGAACACTGTCCCATGACCCAAACACATTGAATGTGTTGGTGTATGTGCTGGTGTGTGTATGTGGTCAGCACTGATTACTGTCTCATCACCGAAATGCATTGTATGTGTTGGTGTGTGTGTGTGTGTGTTGGTGTGTGTGGTCAGCACTGATTACTGTCTATTCACCCAAATGCATTGTATGTGTTGGGGTGTGTGTGTGTGTGTGTTGGTGTGTGTGGTCAGCACTGATTACTGTCTATTCACCCAAATGCATTGTATGTGTTGGGGTGTGTGTGTGTGTGTGTTGGTGTGTGTGGTCAGCACTGATTACTGTCTATTCACCCAAATGCATTGTATGTGTTGGTGTGTGTGTGTGTGTGTGTGTGCTGGTGTGTGTGGTCAACACTGATTACTGTCTATTCACCCAAATGCATTGTATGTGTTGGTGTGTGTGTGTGTGTGTGGTCAGGTCTGAACAGTCTCATCATCCAAATGCATTGTATGTGTTGGTGTGTGTGTGTGTGTGTGTGTGTGTGTGTGTGTGTGTGTGGTCAGGTCTGAACAGTCTCATCATCCAAATGCATTGTATGTGTTGGTGTGTGTGTGTGTGTGTGTGTGTGTGTGTGTGTGTGTGTGTGTGTGTGTGTGTGTGTGTGTGGTCAGGTCTGAACAGTCTCATCATCCAAATGCATTGTATGTGTTGGTGTGTGTGTGTGTGTGTGTGTGTGGTCAGGTCTGAACAGTCTCATCATCCAGATGCATTGTATGTGTTGGTGTGTGTGTGTGTGTGTGTGGTCAGGTCTGAACAGTCTCATCATCCACATGCATTGTATGTGTTGGTGTGTGTGTGTGTGTGTGTGTGTGTGTGTGTGGTCAGGTCTGAACAGTCTCATCATCCACATGCATTGTATGTGTTGGTGTGTGTGTGTGTGTGTGTGTGTGTGGTCAGGTCTGAACAGTCTCATCATCCACATGCATTGTATGTGTTGGTGTGTGTGTGTGTGTGTGTGTGGTCAGGTCTGAACAGTCTCATCATCCACATGCATTGTATGTGTTGGTGTGTGTGTGTGTGTGTGTGTGTGTGGTCAGGTCTGAACAGTCTCATCATCCAAATGCATTGTATGTGTTTGTGTGTGTGTGTGTGTGTGTGTGTGTGGTCAGGTCTGAACAGTCTCATCATCCAAATGCATTGTATGTGTTGGTGTGTGTGTGTGTGTGTGTGTGTGTGTGTGTGGTCAGGTCTGAACAGTCTCATCATCCAAATGCATTGTGTGTGTGTGTGTGTGTGTGTGTGTGTGTGTGGTCAGGTCTGAACAGCCTCATCATCCACATGCATTGTGTGTGTGTGTGTGTGTGTGTGTGTGTGTGTGTGTGTGTGTGTGTGTGTGTGTGTGGTCAGGTCTGAACAGCCTCATCATCCAAATGCATTGTTCGTGCTGGTGTGTGTGTGTGTGTGTGTGTGTGGTCAGGTCTGAACAGCCTCATCATCCACATGCATTGTGTGTGTGTGTGTGTGTGTGTGTGTGTGTGTGTGTGTGTGTGTGGTCAGGTCTGAACAGCCTCATCATCCAAATGCATTGTGTGTGTTGGTGTGTGTGTGTGTGTGTGTGTGTGTGTGTGTGTGGTCAGGTCTGAACAGCCTCATCATCCAAATGCATTGTTCGTGCTGGTGTGTGGGGGTGGTGGTGGTGGTAGGGTTTGGGAAGGGAACAAGGGAGTGGGACACTGTGATGTAATGGGAGTTCAGTGATGTGAAACAAGACACTGCACAGCACTATGCTGCACCACATTGCACTGTACTGCGCTACACTACACTACACTACATTAGGCTGCACTGTACTACACTACACTGCACTGCACTATACTGCACTCCACTGCACCACACTTTACTGCACTACACTCCACTCCACTGCACTGCATTCCACTGCACTCCACTCCACTCCAGTCCACTCCACTACACCACACTACACACTACACTACACTACACTACACCACACTCACTACACCACACTCCACTACACCACACTCCACTACACTACACTGCAGTGCACTGCATCACATCTTTGCAGCTGATGATCACAGTGCCAGAGTGAAGATGTGACACAGGATTTTCTTTCTATGTATGTGTTGGGTTCTACTTCTGGAATTGTTCAGAACGTCACAGGGACATAACTCCGTGAACAGTCAGTGCCGCCTCTACACTTTCAAATTGTCTGGGACGTGTATTTCTGCATTGTCAGAAGGCCTGCTAGTACTGTCAGATTGTTTACTATGGCAGCAGAGAGATCATCCTGTCGAGCGTGATTCACTTGCTTTGTGCGATTTGCTGGGTTTTTCTTTTTTTTTTTTTTTTTTTTTGTCAGGCACAGTTGAGAATGGGTCGTCAGTTGTCTTTCCATTTCCGTGATGACTCACACACTGGCTTAAAAGATACGTGTGCAAGTGAACTGTGTGGTGCACAGTGGGAGTGTTTGTCTTACTGTTGATGTGAAAGGAGTCTTGTTTTATCTTCTTCCTTGAATGTGTGTGTGTATGTGTGTACGTGTGTGTGTTTGTGTGGGAGTGTGTGTGTATGTGTGTGTACGTGTGTGTGTTTGTGTGGGAGTGTGTGTTTGCACGTTTGTCTGTTTTTTGTGTGAGTGTGCATATTTGTGTGTGTGTGTGTGTGTGTGTGTGTGTGTGTGTGTGTGTGTGTGCGAGCGCACATGTGTGTTTGTTCATGAGTGTGTGTGTGTGTGTGTGTGTGTGTGTCTGTGTGTGTGCACACATGCATTGTATGTGTATGTGTGTGTTTTTGGGTGCTTTGTGTCTGAGTGACGTGTTACTGTAAAGTGCTTTGAGAGGTTTGAAAATGCCATTGGAATTGAATGTGCTATCCTTCTCTTTGTTCTTGATCTTGATCTTGTTCTTCTTCTTCTTGTTCTTCTCCTTCTTCCTCTCCTCCTCCTCCTCCTCCTGAAATAAACACACATGGTGCATAGTAGGGCCTGCCCATTGAGCTGCAATCTGTCCAGCGTGAAATAGATGATAGACAGAAAAATGAACAAATAGATAAATAACTACCCATGTCTTCTTTCTTCTCGTTCGTCAGATGGACAAATAAACAAACGAACATAGGTGTGATGTTGTTGATGTTGCATGACACAGGGCCAGCCCAATGAACTGGAGTGTGTGACCAACCCACACTCTGTCTAGCGGTGAAATATATAATAGATACGAAATGAATGAATAGATAAATAAATAAATAAACAAACACATGTCACGTGTGTTGTGTTGTTGATACTGCACGTCCACAGCGGGGCCTGCCCAGTGAGCTGGAATGTGTGACCAACCACACACTGTCAAATGTGAAATAAATAGTAATTATAATAATGATAATGACGATAATAATTAGTATTTATACAACACTAAATCTTGTGCAGAGACAAATCAAAGCGCTTTCACACCAGTCAGTCGCATGCTTGCATAGCTTTAAACTGGGGAGAAAAGAAAAAAAAGAAAGAAAGAAAAATAAATGAATAAATAGATCAATGAATAAAATGAATAGATGAATAGACACGTGTGTTGCATGACACAGGGCCTGCCCAATGAGCTGGAGTGCGTGACCAACCACACACTATCCAACGTGATCCGCCAGCTGAGCAGTGTCAGCCGGCTGGCGGAGGACGTGTTCTTTGAGCTGTCGGAGGAGGCCAGCAAGATGTTCCAACGCACCCGCCTGCTCCAGGGGCGCATCGAGAGTGTCCAGGAGAAGGTCACCCAGCTCAACGCCACTGTCGAGGAAGGTAATGATAATGATGATTGGTATTTATATAGCGCTGAATCTTGTGCAGAGACAAATCAAAGCGCTTTCAAACCAGTTATTCACACTGCTTGCGTAACTCTAAACTTGAGAAAGGGAAGACAAAGAAGAGGCAGGGGGGAAGGAGGCTATCTTGGAAACAGGTGGGTTTTAAGGCCAGACTCAAAGAGCTGTGTGTGGAGACCTGACAAGGCGAAAGAGAAAGTTCATGCCAAAAGCAAGGTCCATAGACTGAGAAAGAATGGTGGCCGACAGTTGCATGTTTGAATCTTGGTATGCATAAACAGAGTTTGGTCTGAAGCCGATTGTAGAGAGCGAGATGGGGTGTAGAGGTGAAGGCAGCTGCAGAGATAGGAAGGGGCAGATTTGTGAATACATTTATAACATAGAGTGCTGATCTTGTACTTTATTCTGTGTGAGACATGGAGCCAGTGGAGATGTTGCAAAGGAGGAGTGATGTGCTCAGATATTTTCTTTCCGAGGACAAGTCGGCCAGCAGAGCTTTGTGTGCGCTTAAGGGACTGAATGGATGAAGCAGGCAAACCAGACAGTAGAGAGTTACAGTAGTCCAGACAAGAGAGAATGAGAGAAATGTTGTGTCAGTGGACAGATATTTCCAAATGGAACTGATGCGGGGGGAGTGGGGGGGGATCAGGGGGGTGGGGGGGATGGTGGGGTTACTGTGTATCTATCTGTGCGAGTGTGACGCAAGGTATTAATGGTGTAGGCTTTGTTTGATATCAGGTAATGAGAGAAGTTTGCTCAGCTCACCACCACTGTCAAGGATGGTGTGTGGGTTGGGGGGTGGGGATTTGTGTGGTGTGTGTGACAGGCGCAATAGCCGAGTGGTTAAAGTGTTGGACTTTCAATCTGAGGGTCCCAGGTTCGAATCTTAGTAACGGCGCCTGGTGAGTAAAGGGTGGGGTTGTTTTTTGTTTTTTTTTCAATCTCCCAGGTCAACTTAATGAATCTGCAGGTGATGATGATGACAATGATGATGATGATGATAATGAAGACGATGATGATGATGATGACAATGATGATGATGATAATGAAGACGATGATGATGATGATGATGATGATAGGCAAGACGATGATGATGGTCAAGACGATGATGATGTGTGCTGTGCAGTCAACCAGCAGGACACCCACCTGAAGAAGCCGTACCACAGCAGCATGAAGAAGGATGATGATGACGATGATGAAGGTGATGGTGAAGACGACGAGATTTGATGACGATGACGATGATGATGATGTGTGCTGTGCAGTGATGATGTGTGCTGTGCAGACTACTGCAGCAGTGTGAAGTGTGATGATGATGATGATGATGACGAGATGATGATAATGATGATGATGATGTGTGCTGTGCAATCAACCTGCAGGCATCCACCTGAAGAAGCCGTACTGCAGCAGTGTGAAGTATGATGATGATGAAGACGATGATGATGATGATGATGTTTGCTGTGCAGTTAACCTGCAGGTTCCACCTGAAGAAGCCGTACCGCAGTAGTGTGAAGTATGATGATGATGAAGACGATGATGATGATGACGGCAAGATGATGATGATAATAACAAGATGATGATTATGATAAGATGATGATGATGTTTGCTGTGCAGTTAACATGCAGGTTCCATGTGAAGAAGCCATACTGCAGCAGTGTGAAGTATGATGATGATGATAATGATGATGATGATAATGATGACGATGATGATGATGATGTGTGCTGTGCAGTCAACCTTTAGGACATCCACCTGAAGAAGCCGTACCACAGCTTTGTGAAGTATGATAATGAAGATGACAATGATAATGATGACAATGATGACAATGATGATGATGATGATGATGTGTGCTGTGCAGTCAACCTTCAGGACATCCACCTGAAGAAGCCGTACTGCAGCAGTGTGAAGTATGATAATGATGACAATGATAATGACAATGATGATGATGATGATGTGTGCTGTGCAGTCAACCTGCAGGACATCCACCTGAAGAAGCCGTACTGCAGCTTTGTGAAGTATGATAATGAAGATGACAATGATAATGATGACATGATGATGATGATGATGTGTGCTGTGCAGTCAACCTTTAGGACATTCACCTGAAGAAGCCGTACCGCAGCAGTGTGAAGTATGATGATGATGACAATGATGACAATGATGATGATGATGATGATGTGTGCTGTGCAGTCAACCTGCAGGACATCCACCTGAAGAAGCCGTACCACAGCAGTGTGAAGTATGATAATGATGACAATGATGACGATGATGATGATGATAATGATGATGATGATGTGTGCTGTGCAGTCAACCTGCAGGACATCCACCTGAAGAAGCTGTACCACAGCTTTGTGAAGTATGATAATGAAGATGACAATGATAATGACAATGATGACGATGATGATGTGTGCTGTGCAGTCAACCTGCAGGACATCCACCTGAAGAAGCCGTACCACAGCAATGTTAAGTATGATGATGATGACAATGATAATGATGACATGATGATGATGATGATGATGTGTGCTGTGCAGTCAACCTGCAGGACATCCACCTGAAGAAGCCGTACCGCAGCAGTGTGAAGAAGGAGCAGCAGGTGATCTCTCGCAGCACGGTGCCCCGCGCTATCCTCCACACCTACGGCCAGTGTGAGGCCCCGCCCGCCCTCAACAAGTTCAACATCTTCAGGTCTGGACCACCCTCACCCCTGCCCCCCCCCCCCCCCCCCCCCCCCCCCACACACACACACCCATTACTGCCAACCATTCCTAATTTTTTAGGAATTTTTCAGAATGTCAGCACCGATTCTGAAATTACAATTTTCTGCGTATTTTTTCTGAATTTCAAAATTTCAGCAATAAACAACAACCCCCCTCCCACCCCCACCCCCCTTCCCACCCCCAAAAAAAAACCCGTGAGAAACTGAACCCGTTTAACGGATCCCTACACCGATCCATGTTTTTCAACTGGAAAACAGTTACTGCGCACACGCAAGGCGCCAGTGCTGTTTTACCTGCATGGCGTTGAGCAGTGAAAGTCGATGTGATGTGGGCAGCAAATCATTAAAAAAAAAACAACCCAGAGGGTATGTCAGTGCTTTACTTCACAGTATAAGGAACAGTTTTCATTTATTGATTCACTCCACGCCCCCCTTCCAAACCCATTCCTGACAGGATTCCTTATTTTGGGTCTGGAAGGTTGGCAGCTAAGCACCCCCAATAGCCCCAGTGTGAAGCCCTGCCTGTCCTCAACAAGTTCAACATCTTCAGGTCTGACCCTGTCCCCCCCAGTCCCCCACCTTCCCCCCTCCCTCTTCCTACCTCTAGTACCCAGTGGAGTGATGGCCTATAGGCAATGCGTTCGCCTAGGAAGCGAGAGAATATGAATGCACTGGTTCAAATCGTGGATCAAATCCAGTATTTTCTCCTGTTCCACTAGACCTCGAGTGGAGGTCTGGACGCAAGTCATTCAGATAAGACGATAAACCGAGGTCCTGTGTACAGCATGCACTTAACGCATGTAAAAGAACCTACGGCAACAGAAGGGTTGTCCCTGGTAAAATTATGTAAAAAAATCCCCTTTGATAGGAAAACAAATAAAATTGCAGGCAGGAAAAAATACAAAAAAATAGGTGGCGCTCTCAGTGTAGCGATGCGCTCTCCCTGGGGAGAGCAGCCTGAATTTTACACAGAGAGAAATCTGTTGTGACGAAAAAAGAATAAAACAATGCAATAATGGAATATTTCCCCAGTGTAAGGCCTTGGCCGCCCTCGTCGGGTTCAACATTTTCAGGTCTGTGTGTGTGTGTGTGTTCAGGGAGGACGGCAGGGAGAGCATCAAGTTCTACACGGACCCCACGTACTTTGTGGAGCTGTGGGTGAAGGGCATGGATCGCCAGATCCAGGAGAACAAGAGTGAGCTCCACAAGAAACGAGAGCGTCGCAGGGTGAGTGACACCCCCCCCCCCCCCACCTGTTATCGCAGCACACTCAACATCTGGGGCGCAATAGCCGGGTGGTAAAGGGTTGGACTTTCATTCTAAGGGTTCCGGGGTTGAATCTCGGAAACGGTGCCTGGAGGGTAAAGGATGGAGATTTTTCTGATCTCCTAGGTCATATGTTCAGACCTGTTAGTGCCTGAACCCTCTTCGTGTGTATACACACGTAGAAAATCAAATATGCATGTTAAAGATCCTGTAATCCATGTCAGTGTTTAGTGGGTTATGGAAACAAGAACATACACAGCATGCACACCCCCGAAAACAGAGTATGGCTGCCTAAATGTCAGGGTAAATGGACAAAACGGTCATACACATAAAATGTTACATGTCTGTTTGAGTGTGTATGTGTGTGTACTGAAACCTGAATGAATGACACAGGAATTGAATGATGAGCACCTAAATGGCAGCTGTCAGTCAGTTCTACCCTGGGAGGCAGCCTGTTGTGCAAATGACTCCCTGTTTGTAAGGCACTTAGAGCTTGGTCTCTGAATGAGGATAGCTGCTATTAAGTACTCCTATCATCTCACACACTGGTCAATTCACCAATGAACAAGAGCTAGCTCCACAAGAAGCAAGAGCGTCGCACAGAAAGTGACCACCCACCTGTTATCGCAGCACACTGGACATTTCACACACTGGTCACATCATCAATGAACAGATACACCAAACCATCATTAAGCAGCACATTGGACCATATGAAGATCTGCCGACATCAGTTGAGAGAAGAAAGCTACTTTGGTATGGCCGTGTAACGAGATCTAGTGGCCTTGCTTAAGCCCTAGGCTGCCTATATGACGAGATAAGTTGTCATCACAAGCATGTATGCTTCGCTGCCACAATGACGAGATAACTCGTCATCGAAATATTCTGACTTTTCCCTGGTCTGCATTCAGTTCATTGACAAAAATAGTGGTAGATTTAGCTTGGGGAATCTTTCTTGATTCTATTCATAGCTAGAAACACCATCTATGTCATGAGGCAGTCCTTTATTTGAACGTTTTGGTTGGGTCACTGTCCAAGTGTTTGCCTGACTTCTCTCCTCACTCGCTCAACAAAATATCGGACTGACGCCATGCTCAAGACATGCGATCATGGCGAACTAAATCAGCCAAGATTGCTTTCTTTAGCTGATGCTCAGAAAGAATTGAAGCGTAATTTCGAAGAAGACAGTGGTGAACATTTATAGGACGATTTGATGAAAAATAAAGGGAGCAATCAAGAGAGTGGCCAAGATACGACTGTCAGTAAGTGATGCCAGCTGTACAGGTGTAGCAGATGACAGCAAGTGACCAAATTTTTAGCAGGACACAGTGTGAGCGATTTTCTTGGCACTCAGCCAACGCAGTCTGATGAGAAGTGGATAAAGTGACCATGTGAGAGGGGTGAAGAGGAGGGGGGTGGAGACTGATGGGGCGTGGCCTCACATCCATATTATCACTTAGAGAAGTCCCAATGCATTGTGTATCTATCTCTTGTTAATTTTTTTTATATTTTTTATTGTGGTTGTTCTAGTATGATTTTGTGTGTGCAGATATCCATTTGTCCAGAAAATATGATATTTTAGTGCAAATTACCTGACTAATGTTTGTAATGAACAAGTTGAAATTATGACAAAAACCAAAACACTGATTTCAAAACAGCATGGTGCTGTGTTGCAGAATTTGATAAGTGCAGCACAAAATGTTGAGGTGTGGCGCTGTGTTTTACAGAATATCATAGGTACAGCACAGGTGTAGGGCGCTGTGTGTTGCAGAATTTGATAGGTACAGCACTAGGTGTAGGGTGCTGTGTGTTGCAGAATTTGATAGGTACAGCACAGGTGTAGGGTGCTGTGTGTTGCAGAATTTGATAGGTACAGCACAAGGTGTATGGCGCTGTGTGTTGCAGAATTTGATAGGCACAACACAAAGTGTAGGGTGCTGTGTGTTGCAGAATTTGATAGGTACAACACAAGGTGTATGGCGCTGTGTGTTGCAGAATTTGATAGGTACAACACAAGGCGTATGGTGCTGTGTGTTGCAGAATTTGATAGGTACAGCACAGGTGTAGGGTGCTGTGTGTTGCAGAATTTGATAGGCACAACACAAAGTGTAGGGTGCTGTGTGTTGCAGAATTTGATAGGTACAGCACAGGTGTAGGGTGCTGTGTGTTGCAGAATTTGATAGGTACAGCACAAGGTGTAGGGTGCTGTGTGTTGCAGAATTTGATAGGTACAGCACAAGGTGTAGGGTGCTGTGTGTTGCAGAATTTGATAGGTACAGCACAAAATGTTGAGGTATGGCGCTGTGTTTTGCAGAATTTGATAGGTACAGCACAGGTGTAGGGTGCTGTGTGTTGCAGAATTTGATAGGTGCAGCACAAAATGTTGAGGTATGGCGCTGTGTTTTGCAGAATTTGATAGGTACAGCACAGGTGTAGGGTGCTGTGTGTTGCAGAATTTGATAGGTACAGCACAAGGTGTAGGGTGCTGTGTGTTGCAGAATTTGATAGGCACAACACAAAGTGTAGGGTGCTGTGTGTTGCAGAATTTGATAGGTACAACACAAGGTGTATGGCGCTGTGTGTTGCAGAATTTGATAAGTGCAGCACAAAATGTTGAGGTGTGGCGTTGTGTTTTGCAGAATTTGATAGGTACAACACAAGGTGTATGGCGCTGTGTGTTGCAGAATTTGATAGGCACAACACAAAGTGTAGGGTGCTGTGTGTTGCAGAATTTGATAGGTACAACACAAGGTGTATGGCGCTGTGTGTTGCAGAATTTGATAGGCACAACACAAAGTGTAGGGTGCTGTGTGTTGCAGAATTTGATAGGTACAGCACAAGGTGTAGGGTGCTGTGTGTTGCAGAAGCCACGCATGGCAATGGACGTGAAGAAAATCAAGGACATCAAAAGCAGCAAGGACCTGTGGAAGGCACGGGAGAAAGGAGAGGAGTTCATGGACTGTCAGGTTTGTTACCATGGTGATGATCATTATGATCATAGTTCATGGACTGTCAGGTTTGTTTCCATGGTGATGATCATTATGATCATAGTTCATGGACTGTCAGGTTTGTCACCGTGGTGATGATCATTATGATCATAGTTCATGGACTGTCAGGTTTGTCACCATGGTGATGATCATTATGATCATAGTTCATGGACTGTCAGGTTTGTCACCATGATGATGATCATTATGATCATAGTTCATGGACTGTCAGGTTTGTTACCATGATGATCATTATGATCATAGTTCATGGACTGTCAGTTTTGTTACCATGATGATCATTATGATCATAGTTCATGGACTGTCAGGTTTGTCACCATGATGGTGATCATTATGATCATAGTTCATGGACTGTCAGGTTTGTTACCATGATGATGATCATTATGATCATAGTTCATGGACTGTCAGGTTTGTTTCCATGGTGATGATCATTATGATCATAGTTCATGGACTGTCAGGTTTGTCACCGTGGTGATGGTCATTATGATCATAGTTCATGGACTGTCAGGTTTGTCACCATGGTGATGATCATTATGATCATAGTTCATGGACTGTCAGGTTTGTCACCGTGGTGATGATCATTATGATCATAGTTCATGGACTGTCAGGTTTGTCACCGTGGTGACGATCATTATGATCATAGTTCATGGACTGTCAGGTTTGTCACCATGATGATGATCATTATGATCATAGTTCATGGACTGTCAGTTTTGTCACCATGATGATGATCATTATGATCATAGTTCATGGACTGTCAGGTTTGTCACCATGGTGATGATCATTATGATCATAGTTCATGGACTGTCAGGTTTGTCACCGTGGTGACGATCATTATGATCATAGTTCATGGACTGTCAGTTTTGTTACCATGATGATGGTCATTATGATCAGAGTTCATGGACTGTCAGGTTTGTCACCATAATGATGATCATTATGATCATAGTTCATGGACTGTCAATGTCAGGTTTGTCGTCATAATGATGATTATTATTGTCATAGTAAAAATGATGATAAAGATCATAATAATGACAATAATAATAGTAATAATGAAAATAATCTCAAAGTGTCTCAGTCTTGTGAAAGGTTTTACATTATTTGGGAGTCATCAGATTGATAGCTTTCAGTCATTAGATTGAAAATTCCCTGGTAATCAGGATTGAGCAATTAATTAATTAGGCAAATGGCCAGACAGGCTGAGGGTGAAGACAGCGTTGTTTGTGTGACCACCACCACCAGCACCACCAGCACCACCACCACCAGTGCTGTGTGGGTGTGCAGGTGACCAGGACCCAGGACCGAGTGCAACACCAGCAACACCAGCAGCAGAGGGCCGCTGAGGACAGAGGACAGGAACCTCCCCACTCCCACTCCTCTGCCAAACACCCCCACCCTCCACACACTGACCATCGTCAGCCCACCCACCAGCAACAGCAGCAACACCAACAGCAGCAACACCAATACCAACACCAACAGCAGCATCAGCAGACCCCAGGGACCTTGACCCCTGAGGTGGCTCAGGATGGGGGCCACCCCCTTGCCCCCCCAGTGGTGCGAGGGGAGAGAAGAGAGGTTGTTGCCGCCCCGGCCCCCTTGGCCAACGGTCCCTACCCCCCCAGCAGTCAGCAGCACAACAGTGTGCCGCACTCCGGTGCCCACCCTGGGACACACACGGTGCCTGCAGGGAGGAGGGACCCGAACCACAGCCCCTCCCCGGCCCTCGCAGGGGGTCAGGATGTCAGCCACCACCCCCCCCACCAACCCCCTTCGTCGTCGTCCTGCCTCCCCCCGGTGGTAGGTGTCTGTCCCTCCTCTGCGGCCCCTACCCTGCCCCCTGCTGCCCCCCTGCCCCCTCCTCTAGGGGGTATGAGGGGGGGCGATCTGGTTCCTGGGAACCGGGACTCCCTGCCCCCTCCCCCTCCCTCGCCCCCACTGCCGGAGGAGGAGGATGGGGAGGAGGAGGGGACGTACCCCCCGCCCCAGTTCCTACCGCCTGCGGAGGGTCGCTACTCCCCTCCTCCCCAGCACCACCACCCAGCTGGGGGGCAGTATCACCCCCCTCCCCAGGCCCAGGAGGCGGAGGGGGTTGTGGGGGGCGGGAGTGGGGGGGGGACGACCATGTCCCCCATGTTGAGTCGTGCCAGAGGGGGCTCCTCCCAGCAGCATCACCGACGACAGACCTCCTCCTCCTCCACCTCCTCCACCTCCCCCGTCAGGACTCTGCTCACCACCACCACCACAGCCACAGCCGCCACCACCGACCCCCTCCCCCCACCACCCCCTTCCCCTCCCCTGCCCTCCCTGATGACCGCTGGGACCAGGGATTCCTACCTCCCCCCACCCCCGCCCTCACCCCCACCCTCCCCGCCTCAAGGCGACGGGCCCATGGTTACCCCCCCACCGCCGCCTCCTCCTCCCCCTCCCCCTCCTCCTCCGCCCCCTCCACCACCACCACCACCCCCTCCTCCTCCGGTCCTCCTGCCCCTGATGGTGAACGGCCACACAGGGGGTGGGGGAGACCAGGGGGACTCGGCCTCCTCCCTCTCCTCAACCTCCACAGGAGGAGGGGGCCGGGAGGAAGGCAAGGGAACCGTTCTCGTCTCCACCCACAACGCTCTGCTGGCCGAAATCGTCGCCGTTGATAGTGAGTGTGTGTGTGTGTGGGGGGGGTATTGTCAGAAAACAGTGGTGTGTAGTGCTGTATTGTCAGAAAACAGTGGTGTGTGGTGCTGTATTGTTAGAAAACAGTGGTGTGTGGTGCTGTATTGTCAGAAAACAGTGGTGTGTGGTGCTGTATTGTCAGAAAACAGTGGTGTGTGGTGCTGTATTGTCAGAAAACAGTGGTGTGTGGTGCTGTATTGTGCTGTATTGTCAGAAAACAGTGGTGTGTGGTGCTGTATTGTCAGAAAACAGTGGTGTGTGGTGCTGTATTGTCAGAAAACAGTGGTGTGTGGTGCTGTATTGTCAGAAAACAGTGGTGTGTGGTGCTGTATTGTGCTGTATTGTCAGAAAACAGTGGTGTGTGGTGCTGTATTGTGCTGTATTGTCAGAAAACAGTGGTGTGTGGTGCTGTATTGTTAGAAAACAGTGGTGTGTGGTGCTGTATTGTCAGAAAACAGTGGTGTGTGGTGCTGTATTGTGCTGTATTGTCAGAAAACAGTGGTGTGTGGTGCTGTATTGTGCTGTATTGTCAGAAAACAGTGGTGTGTGGTGCTGTATTGTGCTGTATTGTCAGAAAACAGTGGTGTGTGGTGCTGTATTGTGCTGTATTGTCAGAAAACAGTGGTGTGTGGTGCTGTATTGTCAGAAAACAGTGGTGTGTGGTGCTGTATTGTGCTGTATTGTCAGAAAACAGTGGTGTGTGGTGCTGTATTGTGCTGTATTGTCAGAAAACAGTGGTGTGTGGTGCTGTATTGTCAGAAAACAGTGGTGTGTGGTGCTGTATTGTGCTGTATTGTCAGAAAACAGTGGTGTGTGGTGCTGTATTGTCAGAAAACAGTGGTGTGTGGTGCTGTATTGTCAGAAAACAGTGGTGTGTGATGCTGTATTGTCAGAAAACAGTGGTGTGTGGTGCTGTATTGTCAGAAAACAGTGGTGTGTGGTGCTGTATTGTCAGAAAACAGTGATGTGTGGTGCTGTATTGTCAGAAAACAGTGGTGTGTGGTGCTGTATTGTCAGAAAACAGTGGTGTGTGGTGCTGTATTGTCAGAAAACAGTGGTGTGTGATGCTGTATTGTCAGAAAACAGTGGTGTGTGATGCTGTATTGTGCTGTATTTTCAGAAAACAGTGGTGTGTGGTGCTGTATTTTCAGAAAACAGTGATGTGTGATGCTGTATTGTGCTGTATTGTCAGAAAACAGTGATGTGTGATGCTGTATTGTCAGAAAACAGTGGTGTGTGATGCTGTATTGTGCTGTATTTTCAGAAAACAGTGGTGTGTGGTGCTGTATTTTCAGAAAACAGTGGTGTGTGATGCTGTATTGTCAGAAAACAGTGGTGTGTGATGCTGTATTGTGCTGTATTTTCAGAAAACAGTGGTGTGTGATGCTGTATTTTCAGAAAACAGTGGTGTGTGATGCTGTATTGTGCTGTATTTTCAGAAAACAGTGGTGTGTGGTGCTGTATTTTCAGAAAACAGTGGTGTGTGGTGCTGTATTGTCAGAAAACAGTGGTGCTGTATTGTGCTGTATTGTTAGAAAACAGTGGTGTGTGGTGCTGTATTGTCAGAAAACAGTGGTGTGTGGTGCTGTATTGTCAGAAAACAGTGGTGTGTGATGCTGTATTGTCAGAAAACAGTGGTGTGTGGTGCTGTATTGTCAGAAAACAGTGGTGTGTGGTGCTGTATTGTCAGAAAACAGTGGTGTGTGGTGCTGTATTGTCAGAAAACAGTGGTGTGTGGTGCTGTATTTGTCTGAAAACAGTTGTGTGTGGTGCTATATTGTCAGAAAACAGTGGTGTATAGTGCTGTGTTTCAGAAAACATGGTGTTTGGCACAATAGCTAAGTGATTAAGCATTGGACTTTCAATCTGAGGTTCCTGGGTTAGAATCTCGGTAACGGTGCCTGATGGGTAAAGGGTAGATATTTTTCTGATCTCCCAGGTCAACATATGTGCAGACCTGCTATTGCCTGAACCCCTTTCATGTGTATACGCACACAGTAGATCAAATACGCATGTTAAAGATCCTGTAATCCATGTCAGCATTAGTTAGGTTATGGAAACAAGAACATACCCAGCATGCACCCCCCAAAAAACGGAGTATGGCTGCCTACATGGTGGGGTAAATAAACAAAATAGTCATGCACGTAAAATATGTTAAATGTCTGAGTGTGTATGTGTGTGAGCCAGAAATCTGACTGAATGACACAGGAAACAAATGATGAGTGTCCAATGGCAGCTGTCAGTCTGCTCTTCCCAGGTATGCGGCTAGCCTGTTGTGTGAATGATCCCCATGTTTTTAAAGCACTTAGAGTTTGGTCTCTGACGGAGGGTAGGCGCCATATAGCTATCCATATCATCATCATCAACATCATCATCATCATCATCATCATCATGACCCCGTGTTTGTAATGCGCTTTAGAGTTTGGTCTCTGAAGGAGGGTAGGCGCCATATAGGTATCCATATCATCATCATCATCATCATCATCATGTCACCATGTTTTTAAAGCACTTAGAGGTTGGTCTCTGACGGAGGATAGGCGCTATATAGGTATCCATATCATTATCATCATCATCATCATGACCCCGTGTTTTTAAAGCGCTTAAGAGTTCGGTCTCGGACCGAGGATGGGCGCTGTGTAAGTGTGGGTATCACGATGTTTCAGAAAACAAGAAGCTGCGCAAGGTGGAGGAGAGCCAGGAGAAGAGCCGGCAGACGTTCATCGGGGCCTTTGACATTCAGGCCCTCATGGAGCGGGCCCGCGACATGCGGCGGCGGGTCATCGAGGACAGCGAGGAGGAGGGCGGCGACGACGCCAGCTCCGGGGAGGACGACTGGGACTCTGACTGACTCGTGTCGCTGTGAGTGACGCCACCCCCAGGACACAGTGAAGTGTGAGTGACCACCCCATGAACAGTGGAGTGTGAGTGATCTGGTCTGGACAGTGGGATGTGTGTGCACCCCCACCCTGTGGGATGGGTGGTCAGGGGGCTGAGGGTGTGGGTGTGTGGGGGTGGATGGGAATGGCGTGTCATCTGACAGAACATGTTTATCTGGTGGCCGGCAACAAGGCTCTACACTGACAGTGTCATCACATCTGTTAACTACCCCCCATTCATGTCAAATTGAAAACATTGGTTTTTGTCCTTTTTACCTATTATATATATATATATATATATATATATATATATAATTATTACCAGAAAAAGACAATCATCCAAGTTTGTTAACTTTGAAAATGGATTTTTTTTTTAAATCATTATCTTTTGTATACATGGTGGTTTGGTTGGTTTAAATTAAAAAAATTTTTTTTTATAAGAAACCACAGGAGGCTGCTGCTCTTTGGGTGTTTTCCTGGTTAACTGAGTTTCCCCCTTTTTCATTGTGACGCATGAGGTCTTGATTCAGCTCGAAACATAAGAGTCAGGCCAACAGAAACCGGGAATTTTCTGACAACACGTGCATGGAGAGTGCTCAGCCCTTGGTGGACAGTGACACTGGGTGGGTGGTGGGAGGTTGAACTTTTGTTTTTTGGTTGCCATTTGGGATGAAGGAAGAGGTCTGGAAGAAAGTGGCCACTCGGCTGTGAAGCATGCCACTGGTGCCAGCGGTGTCCGTGGTGTGGCCTGGAAACCCAGAGCCGGGGGCTGTGCCGCTTGACGGTGGTTGAACAGGGGTGGTTGTTCACTGGGGGCCTTGACTTTGATCCACAGAACTCTTGACTTACAGGCACACCTGTCATGTACGCCAACCTTTCCAGGCGGTGACTTTGATCCACAGAACTCTTGACTGTCAGGCACACCTGTCATGTACGCCAACCTTTCCAGGCCGTGACTTTGATCCACAGAACTCTTGACTGACAGACACACCTGTCATGTACGCCAACCTTTCCAGGCCGTGACTTTAATCCACAGAACTCTTGACTGACAGACACACCTGTCATGTACGCCAGCCTTTTCAGGCTGTGACTTTGATCCACAGAACTCTTGACTGTCAGGCACACCTGTCATGTACACCAACCTTTTCAGGCCTTGACTTCATCACTGTTCATCCGTGACAAACATAGTCATTCAGAACTACTCGTTCAACCATTCAGAACTAGTCTCTGGTTGTTTACGAACATCCATCCATGACAAACATGAGCTGCTCAGATCATCTCGTTCAGCCATTGAGGACTAGTCTCTGGTTGTTTACAGACATCCATCCATGACAAAACATCAGCCATTCAGAACTAGTCTTTGGCTGTTTATGAACATCATCCTTGACAAAACATCAGCCATTCAGAACTAGTCTCTGGTTGTTTACGAACATCATCCATGACAAAACATCAGCCATTCAGAACTAGTCTCTGGTTGTTTATGAACATCATCCATGACAAAACATCAGCCATTCAGAACTAGTCTCTGGTTGTTTATGAACATCATCCATGACAAAATATCAGCCATTCAGAACTAGTCTCTGGTTGTTTATGAACATCATCCATGACAAAACATCAGCCATTCAGAACTAGTCTCTGGTTGTTCATGAGCATCATCCATGACAGACATCAGATCTCGTCTCTGGTTGTTTACGAACATCCATCCATGAAGTACATCAACCATTAAGGATGATTCTGTATCACCATTGATCCGTGACAAATTAAGTTGAACAAAGAGCCATAGGAGATGAACTGGTTGTCATGTTGATGATAACCATTCGGAGGTTCTAGTCAGATTTAGATATATATATATACATATGTTCAGACTTACAAACATACATAAAGAAGAGGAGAGGGAGAAGTAAAATACTAAAACTACATTGCCTTCACAATCAGCATGACAGACTGGTTTCCCAAAGCCCCCACCCAATGTTACGTTGCTTTATTGACAAGACGATGGTGAAGCTTTGGCTGGAGGGGAGGGTGGAGAGCACAGCAAGCACTAACGTCATCTCAGCATTTGTGGAGCTGTTCAAGATATCAGATGTGAAGTGGCACTTTTTTAAAATATTTTTTTTATTATATGTTGTTGTTATCGTCATCAGCACAAACTCTCCCCAGCGTTGGAGACACAACAGATCTGTCATACCACTGATCACAGAGATCAGAAACATGAATCTCTTTAAAAAAAAAATTTTTTAATATTTTTTTTTATACTTTATTTATCATTTTAAACTGAATGGAGAGTGGGGGGGAAGCAGTCATTGCTGCCTCTCTGATGAGCGAACGTGTGGAGGAAATGGGAGTGGAAGTGACTGGCAGCATTGACCTCTTGTCGGCTTCCGCCGTGCTGACCATTCTGACGTTTTAGTCAGATGTCCTTTATCAGCGTCACTGGCTGTGCCATGTCTGAACAAGTAGGTCGCCATTGGTAACAAGTAGGTCGCCCTTGGTAACAGTATTTGTATTTGTATTTCTTTTTATCACAACAGATTGCTCTGTGTGAAATTCGGGCTGCTCTCCCCAGGGAGAGCGCGTCGCTACACTACAGCGTCACCCATTTTTTTTTCGTATTTTTTCCTGCGTGCATTTTGATTTGTTTTTCCTATCGAAGTGGATTTTTCTACAGAATTTTGCCAGGAACAACCCTTTTGTTGCCTGTGGGTTCTTTTACGTGCGCTAAGTGCATGCTGCACACGGGACCTCGGTTTATCGTCTCATCCGTATGAGTAGCGTCCAGACCACCACTCAAGGTCTAGTGGAGGGGGAGAAAATTATCGGCGGCCGAGCCATGTTTCGAACCAGCGCGGACGCGTTACCTCTAGGCCATCACTCCACAGTATGACAGTACTGGCTGTGCCATATGTGAACAAATAGGTCACGCTTGGTAACAAGTATCATAGTGAGGAAGTCCGTGTTCCATCCCCCACACAACACTGGAACAGTGCCCCATGTCAACACTTTGTACCCCATCAGTGCAGCTGATAGGAAAAACAAATAAAACTGCACGCAGGAAAAGATACAAAAAAATGGGGTGGCGCTGCAGTATAGATACGCTCTCCCTGGGGAGAGCAGCCCGAATTTCACACAGAGAAATCTGTTGCGATAAAAAGAAACACAAATACAAATACAAAATGTGTGGACCTGCCCTACAACAGCTAAAGCCAAAGCACTGGTCAACAATGTAGAGGCTGAAGCCAACAAGCTAAAAGCACTTGACTCATGAGTGAAAATACAACCGATAGTATATGCATATGTTTGCGTGGGGATGTTTGAGTGGATGTTTTAGTGCTGTTGTAAAGTGCATAGAGCTTCAAGAATATGCGCTATAGCAAGATGTCTCAGTGAATAAAAGTAGATAGATAGATATGGAAAAGCGAAAAATGAATGTACCCACTTCAGAACGGAAACACACTTGGTCCAAGGGGAAGCAACCAGGTGTTACAGGTGTTACGGATAAACCTGTTCTCAAGGTACGAAGTGTTGATCGTCATTTGTGGGATGGGTGTTACGGATAAACCTGTTCTCAAGGTACGAAGTGTTGATCGTCATTTGTGGGATGGGTGTTATGGATAAACCTGTTCTCAAGGTACAAAGTGTTGATCGTCATTTGTGGGATGGGTGTTATGGATAAACCTGTTCTCAAGGTACGAAGTGTTGATCGTCATTTGTGGGATGGGTGTTATGGATAAACCTGTTCTCAAGGTACGAAGTGTTGATCGTCATTTGTGGGATGGGTGTTACGGATAAACCTGTTCTCAAGGTACGAAGTGTTGATCGTCATTTGTGGGATGGGTGTTACGGATAAACCTGTTCTCAAGGTACGAAGTGTTGATCGTCATTTGTGGGATGGGTGTTACGGATAAACCTGTTCTCAAGGTACGAAGTGTTGATCGTCATTTGTGGGATGGGTGTTACGGATAAACCTGTTCTCAAGGTACGAAGTGTTGATCGTCATTTGTGGGATGGGTGTTATGGATAAACCTGTTCTCAAGGTACGAAGTGTTGATCGTCATTTGTGGGATGGGTGTTATGGATAAACCTGTTCTCAAGGTACGAAGTGTTGATCGTCATTTGTGGGATGGGTGTTATGGATAAACCTGTTCTCAAGGTACGAAGTGTTGATCGTCATTTGTGGGATGGGTGTTATGGATAAATCTGTTGTCAAGGTACGAAGTGTTGATCGTCATTTGTGGGATGGGTGTTATGGATAAACCTGTTCTCAAGGTACGAAGTGTTGATCGTCATTTGTGGGATGGGTGTTATGGATAAATCTGTTCTCAAGGTACGAAGTGTTGATCGTCATTTGTGGGATGGTCTCCATTTGTCCCATGTGAAGGGAGCTGTAGAAGGGTCAGCAAGGCTTCAGTTCGTCACTTGTCAGGTGCTGAGATTGTGAGAATACTCCCCCCCCCCCCCCACCCCTCACCCCTCACCCCTATAACGATGGTTCAGTTGTCATGGTTGGTGCTGAGATTGTGAGAATACTCCTCGCCACCCTCCCTCCCCCCACCCCTCACCCCTCACCCCCATAGCGATGGTTTAGTTGTCATGGTTGGTGCTGAGATTGTGAGAATACTCCTCGCCACCCTCCCTCCCCCCACCCCTCACCCCCCACCCCCATAGCGATGGTTTAGTTGTCATGGTTGGTGCTGAGATTGTGAGAATACTCCTCGCCACCCTCCCTCCCCCCACCCCTCACCCCCCACCCCCATAGCGATGGTTTAGTTGTCATGGTTGGTGCTGAGATTGTGAGAATACTCTCCCCCCCTCCCCCCACCCCTCACCCCCATAGCGATGGTTTAGTTGTCATGGTTGGTGCTGAGATTGTGAGAATACTCCTCACCCCCCACCCCCACCCCACCCCTCACCCCCCACCCCCACAGCGATGGTTTAGTTGTTATGGTTGGTGCTGAGATTGTGAGAATACTCCTCGCCACCCCCCCTCCCCCCACCCCTCACCCCCATAGCGATGGTTTAGTTGTTATGGTTGGTGCTGAGATTGTGAGAATACTCCTCGCCACCCTCCCTCCCCCCACCCCTCACCCCTCACCCCCATAGCGATGGTTTAGTTGTCATGGTTGGTGCTGAGATTGTGAGAATACTCCTCGCCCCCCATCCCACCCCACCCCACCCCCACCCCTCACCCCCATAGCGATGGTTTAGTTGTCATGGTTGGTGCTGAGATTGTGAGAATACTCTCCCCCACCCCCACCCCATCCCTCACCCCTGTAGCGATGGTTCAGCTGTCATGGTTGGTGCTGAGATTGTGAGAATACTCCTGACCACCCCCCTACTCCCCACCCCTCACCCCCATAGCGATGGTTCAGTTGTCATGATTGGTGCTGAGATTGTGAGAATACTTTCCCCCCCTTCCCCCCCCTCACCCCCATAGCGATGGTTTAGTTGTTATGGTTGGTGCTGAGATTGTGAGAATACTCCTCACCACCCCCACCCCCACCCCACCCCCATCCCTCACCCCCATAGCGATGGTTTAGTTGTCATGGTTGGTGCTGAGATTGTGAGAATACTCTCCCCCCCCCCCACCCCCCCCCACCCCCACTCCCCACCCCTCACCCCCATAGCGATGGTTCAGCTGTCATGGTTGGTGCTGAGATTGTGAGAATACTCTCCCCCCCCTTCCCCCCCCTCCCCACCCCTCACCCCTGTAGCGATGGTTCAGGATGTCATGGTTGGTGCTGAGATTGTGAGAATATTCCTCGCACTCCCCTCACCCCCCCACCTCCTCCCCTGCCCCCTCCCATAGTGATGGTTTTGTTGTCATAGTTGGTGCTGAAATTGTGTTTAATACTCCTCATCCCCCCAGTAGCGATGATTCAGTTGTCAAGGTTGGTGCTGAGGTAGTGTAGAATACTCGTCTCCTCTCCTGTGCGATGGTTTAGTCGTCATGGTTTGTGCTGAGGATGTGTTGAATGAATACTTGTCTCTCCCCCACATCCCCTCTGTGTCTGTTTTGTAATTGTTAAGAGAGTACCAATGCATTTTTTTTTTCCAAAGCATCAGGGAGGCATACTTAGGCATTATTTAAAGATCTGTCACTTATAACTGTTTAACTGTTCAAGGAAAAATGCACTCATGCACACACGGTTTCCCATCCTTCCCATGACACTAAAATGCAAACGTTCACATGCAGTGTGTTCACTAAGTGGACAGTGGAATGACCTCCCTTGATCTGTGTTCTGTCAGTGGACAGTGGAATGACCTCCCCTGATCTGTGTTCTGTCAGTGGACAGTGGAATGACCTCCCCTGATCTGTGTTCTGTCAGTGGACAGTGGAATGACCTCCCCTGATCTGTGTTCTGTCAGTGGACAGTGGAATGACCTCCCCTGATCTGTGTTCTGTCAGTGGACAGTGGAATGACCTCCCCTGATCTGTGTTCTGTCAGTGGACAGTGGAATGACCTCCCCTGATCTGTGTTCTGTCAGTGGACAGTGGAATGACCTCCCTTGATCTGTGTTCTGTCAGTGGACAGTGGAATGACCTCCCCTGATCTGTGTTCTGTCAGTGGACAGTGGAATGACCTCCCCTGATCTGTGTTCTGTCAGTGGACAGTGGAATGACCTCCCCTGATCTGTGTTCTGTCAGTGGACAGTGGAATGACCTCCCCTGATCTGTGTTCTGTCACCTGGCTGGTGTAGTCCTTGTAATGATTGCACTGTGTGGTACTCAAACACTGCAAAGGAACGTCTTCCACTTAGGTGTGTGTGTGTGTGTGTGTATAACAGCCCCTTTTGAGGCTGGCTTGGTGATAAAAAAGCAACATGATGTTGTGTGTGTGTGTGTGTGTGTGTGTGTGTGTTACATTGTATTTACCTGCGTGAGGCAGACGGCATGTAACGGCTTTTGTAACACTGCTGCCCTTGTAATGTAAAAGAGGAGAGGGAAGGTGAAAGTTGCATGGGCGAAAGTAGAAAATCAGTAGCCAGGGTCGTTTGTGGCAGACCCTGCCACCTCAATGCCACGGTCATATTTCAATGGAGCATGTTTGTCAAACTGGGACATTGTGTATGCCACCTCAATGCCGTGATCATGTTTCAAAAGGAGAATGTTTGTCAAACTGGGACATTGTGTCTGTCACCTCAATGCCGTGATCATGTTTCAAAAGGAGAATGTTTGTCAAACTGGAATATTGACCCTGCCACCTCAATGCCATGATCATGTTTCAAAAGGAGCATGTTTGTCAAACTGGAATATTGACCCTGCCACCTCAATGCCGTGATCATGTTTCAAAAGGAGCATGTTTGTCAAACTGGGACATTGACTCCCTCATGTTGTTGTTTTTTTGTGTTTTTTTTCTTTTACCCACATGAAGTGTTCACAGCTTGTGAGAGTAATCTCTTTGATGTTTTTTTGGTTTTTTTAAAGTTTATTCTGTTTAGTACTGATGTGCTTGCATTTAAGTGTATGTGTGTTTATTTATATATTAAGTAGGTGGAGTAAGTGTGACATTGCGAGGCTCAGAGCCCCAACTGGTTTCTGTGGATCTGTGAGGTCTGATGTTATCCCTGTAGTTTCCTGACATCCATGGGCAATCTGAATCCCTGACATCCATGGGGGATCTGAATCCCTGACATCCGTGGGAGATCTGAATCCCTGACATCCTTGGGGGATCTGAATCCCTGACATCCTTGGGGGATCTGAATCCCTGACATCCATGGGGGATCTGAATCCCTGACATCCTTGGGAGATCTGAATCCCTGACATCCATGGGGGATTTGAATCCCTGACCACCGTGGGAGATCTGAATCCCTGACATCCTTGGGAGATCTGAATCCTTGACATCCACGGTGGATCTGAATCCCTGACATCCGTGGGGGATCTGAATCCCTGACATCCACGGTGGATCTGAATCCCTGACATCCATAGTGGATCTGAATCCCTGACATCCGTGGGAGATCTGAATCCCTGACATCCATGGGGGATCTGAATCCCTGACATCCGTGGGGGATCTGAATCCCTGACATCCGTGGGGGATCTGAATCCCTGACATCCGTGGGGGATCTGAATCCCTGACATCCGTGGGGGATCTGAATCCCTGACATCCACGGGGGGTCTGAATCCCTGACATACGTGAGAGATCTGAATCCCTGACATCCACGGGGGGTCTGAATCCCTGACATACGTGAGAGATCTGAATCCCTGACATCCACGGGGGATCTGAATCCCTGACATCCACGGGGAATCTGAATCCCTGACATCCATTTGGAATCTGAATCCCTGACATCCATTTGGAATCTGAATCCCTGACATCCATGGGGGATTTCAATCCCAGACATGATACGGAGGATCAGAATCTGTGTTTTCAGGGGACGGCACTGTCGACTGAGTGCTGTGCTGCGATGTCTGCACGTTGTTAGACTCTGAATCAATGACTGGGTGAGCAAGTCGGCCTGTCTGCTAGGGGAGTCGAGCTGTGAAGTGTGGTGTGCGAGAAGCAGACTTGTGAGGCTTGTCCCTGTAGAGCTGTGAATTGGGCTGGTCCCCGTGTGGTGGGAACACTGTTCTGTTGGCTGGTCCCCGTGTGGTGGGAACACTGTTCTGTTGGCTGATGGGTCCACCTTGTTCCGCTGCAGTTATCAGTGTGTGTAAGGTCCAGTTTTTTCTTGCAGTTATCAGTGTGTGTTAAGTCTAGTTTGTTCTGCAGTTATCAGGGTGTGTTAAGTCCAGTTTGTCCTGCAGTTACCAGTGTGTTAAGTCCAGTTTGTCCTGCAGTTACCAGTGTGTGTTAAGTCCAGTTTGTTCTGCAGTTATCAGTGTGTGTTAAGTCTAGTTTGTTCTGCAGTTATCAGTGTGTGTTAAGTCCAGTTTGTCCTGCAGTTACCAGTGTGTGTTAAGTCCAGTTTGTCCTGCAGTTACCAGTGTGTGTTAAGTCCAGTTTGTCCTGCAGTTACCAGTGTGTGTTAAGTCCAGTTTGTTCTGTTGTGATCAGGGTGTGTTAGGTCTAGTTTGTTCTGCAGTTATCAGGGTGTGTTAAGTCTAGTTTGTTCTGTTGTGATCAGTGTGTGTTAAGTCCAGTTTGTTCTGTTGTGATCAGTGTGTGTTAAGTCCAGTTTGTTCTGTTGTGATCATGGTGTGTTAGGTTCATTTTGTTCTGCAGTTATCAGTGTGTTAGGTCCAGTTTGTTCTGCAGTGATCAGTGTGTGTTAGGTCCAGTTTGTTCTGCAGTGATCAGTGTGTGTTAAGTCCAGTTTGTTCTGCAGTTATCAGTGTGTGTTAAGTCCAGTTTGTTCTGTTGTGATCAGGGTGTGTTAGGTCCACTTTGTTCTGTAGTGATCAGTGTGTGTTAGGTCCACCAGCCTAGGTGCTGGTGGTGTCAGTGTACTTGAGTTGCACGTAAGCTTACAGCTGGACCAGCAGCAAAACAAGAGCTGTATGATCAATGGTTTGTCTCCACTGCAAAGGAAATTCATTTACATCTTTGGCTTTTGTGAAGGACTACGACCCTCAAACTAGGAGGCAAGACCGCTCTGACTCATAGTGCTGCAGCTTTGGGGACCATCCTGACACTGACTGTCCTAAAACCCTCTTGGCCTAGAGAGTGGGGGGATGTACCTTGGGCAAGAGTCTCTCCATTATAATCAGATTGTAGCCCAGTTAGTTGGGACAGCTGTTTACTCCTGTGCTGTTGTGATGGTCAGGGTGGGTCAGACTGACCGTCACGCTTGTGTCGCCCATCTCCATGCCGTGGTGATGTCAGTGTTTCTAGGGAGAGATCAACTGTGGTCTGGAATGATGTGAACTCCCCCCCCCAAAAAAAACACACACCCCCTTCCTGCCCCACTACTGTGACCTTGCGTGTGCACCCACCCACCTGTCCATGTCTGTTGGCGTATCTGTGATTTCCTTCAGCATGTACACCACCACTTCCACACTCAACCCCCCTTTCCGGAATCTCCTCCACTCTGGTGTAATATATATATATATATATAAAACAGAATGTTTGGGTTTGCAGTGCATCTTTTCTGTCTTGATTTGGGTTTTTTTCATAGCTGTTGAAAACAGGAAAGAGTGTTTGTGATTGCTGTGCACATAGGGTGTGTTTTGCATGTGTGTGTGTACTTAGGCTGTTTGTGACAAGATTTCCTCTTGTGTGTGTTCTTCTGCTGTGTTTCCAGGTGCTGTGCAGGTGAAGTGATGGTGATAGACATGAAGGACCGTGCACAGTAAAATGTTTTAATATCGATTCTGCCATGTGGAACCAAAAATGGAATCGTATAGGAAATACGTGTAATACTGAATGCATTCATGTGGCTCACACATCCTTGCACACACACACTTTTACATATATATATAAAGGTTAAAGGTCCCATAACCTTTAACGGTCATTGGGGCCGTCAGTTGATACGTTCACTGTGCCCAGGGCTCGGCACAGGAAGGCGGGGCCCAATCCTCATCTCCTGCAGCTGTTACCTGTCCCCAGTCATAGTCCGGTACCCTTTCACACCCGGCTGGAGTGAGGAAAGTCAGATTGAAGTGTCTTTCCCAAGGACCCAACACCATGCTGAAACAGCGCCTCAAACCGTCATCACTGGATCACAAGTCACCATTGAGCGTTGGGAGGTCAACGCGGTTTTGAAAAAAAAAAAGCCTCTTTCACTCCAGCCATCATGAAATAATGAAGCATTGCTTTATCAAGGTGAGGGTTGTCTGTATTGTATATATGTCTGATGCAGTATTATATTTATTTATAATTTGCCATTTACTGTATGATTTATTTGTCATCTATTCAAGCAACAGCTTTTTACCCAAACAATACTCAACAGGTGAATGAATGAAGCGTAAAGAGATTCCAGAGAAGAGTGAAAAAAAAGTCCCAAGTGTATGAAATCGGACTTGAAGGTAAGGGGAACATAGGATCTGACAAACCGGTTAATAAAACAGTGCACTGTTTTGCTCAGTGCACAACCTGCACAGTGCCCGTCAGGGATTGGTTCTGTCCCCTGTGCCCTGATTGTTGCCCCTGTGGCATGCATCCTGTGAACCAAATACCCCCCCACTCCGGCCTGTCCATGTGGACATGCTGAGGGCTCTGTCAGCAATAGCTGGCACCCCCACATTCTGGGAATTCTGCACTGGAAACTTCCCTCTTTGTTGCTCTTTCTTTTCTTCCTGTCCTTTTCATTCTCTGTTGTCTCTTTTCTTCCTGTCCTTTTCATTCTGTTGTCTCTTTTCTTCCTGTCCTTTTCATTCTGTTGTCTCTTTTCTTCCTGTCTCTTTTCTTCCTGTCCTTTTCATTCTCTGTTATCTCTTTCTTCCTGTCCTTTTCATTTTCTCTGTTGTCTTTTCCTGTCCTTTTCATTTCCTCTGTTATCTCTTTCTTCCTGTCCTTTTCATTTCCTCTGTTATCTCTTTCTTCCTGTCCTTTTCATTTCCTCTGTTATGTCTTTCTCCCTGTCCTTTTCATTTCCTCTGTTGTCTTTCTCCCTGTCCTTTTCATTTCCTCTGTTATCTCTTTCTTCCTGTCCTTTTCATTTCCTCTTTTCTCTTTCTTCCTGTCCTTTTCATTTCCTCTGTTATCTCTTTCTTCCTGTCCTTTTCTCTCTGTTCTCTTTCTTCCTGTCCTTTTCTCTCTGTTATCTCTTTCTTCCTATCCTTTTTTCTTCCTGCCCTTTTAATTTTCTCTCTTGTCTCTTTCTTCCTGCCCTTTTAATTTTCTCTGTTATCTTTCTTCCTGCCCTTTTCATTTTCTTTCTCTTATCTCTTTCTTCCTGCCCTTTTCATTTTCTCTTATCTCTTTCTTCCTGCCCTTTTCATTTTCTCTTATCTCTTTCTTCCTGCCCTTTTCATTTTCTCTGTTATCTCTTTCTTCCTGCCCTTTTCATTTTCTCTTATCTCTTTCTTCCTGCCCTTTTCATTTTCTCTCTGTTGTCTTTCTTCCTGCCCTTTATCTTTTTCTTCCTGTTCTTATCTTTTTCTTCCTGTCCTTTTCATTTTCTGTTATCTCTTTCTTCCTGTCCTTTTCATTTTCTCTGTTATCTCTTTCTTCCTGTCCTTTTCATTTTCTCTGTTATCTCTTTCTTCCTGTCCTTTTCATTTTCTCTGTTATCTCTTTCTTTCAATTCCACGACCAATATCGATGTGCTGATATCTCTGGTTGATGTATGCTGGGTATTGTCATGTCTCTATAACAGACCGAACACTGACATGGATCACAGGATCTTTATCGTGTGTATTTGATCTTTTGTGTGCGTGTATACACACGAAGGGGGTTCAGGCACTAGCAGGTCTGCACATATGTTGACCTGGGAGATCGGAAAAACCTCCACCCTTTACCCACCAGGCGCTGTTACCAAGATTTTGAACTTGTGACTGTCAGGTTGAAAGTCCAACGCTTTAACCGCTCGGCTTCCTTTCTGCTCTGCTGGTGCATTCATTCACCTAGATTTTTTTCTAGAAAGTCTTGAATACTTTTTTTGGGATCTGTTTCTGAACTTGATAATGATGCATACTTAGTATATTGTCCCTTTTTGTGCTCAGGGTGTGTGAGATGCCCTTTGGCTTTTAAAAATTTTTTTTAAAAAAAATAATTTTATTTGTATGCCTGATAATTCATGCATTTTTTGTGTTCAGTATATCTATCCCGACATGAAAGAATGAGAGTAAACAAACACTAACATTGGTATGAGGACATGCCTGGAGTTTCCTTTTCAAGGAAGCATGTGGGTTTGTTCCAGCGTACCCGTTTATTTTACTTATTTACCTGTGTGCTTGATAAAACGGTAGCATTAGCAGCATTGACTTCAAGCTGTGTACCTTGTGTATGGAGAGGATTACCACTCTTTATTGTTTAAGTATATTTATGTTTGTGCACAGGTTCCTTTTTTTTTTTAATATTTGTATTTTTTTCTTTTTATTGTTACCCTCTAGTGAAAAATTGAGGGAATAGTCCATGTCAGAGACATGTCCCGAGTTTATGTGCATGACTGTTCTAGAGGCCAGTTTTCTTTTCAGTTTTTTTTTTTTCGTGTTATTTTCCTTTCTTTTCTTTTTTTTCTGCCACCATGTGATTGTCACCAGCAATTTTTTCAGCACTCATAAGGTCTTGTGTTGGCGACAGGGCTGTATATCAGCAACACTGATTATATATATAATCTCATCATCAAAAACTGGTTGTTATTCACACAAACAGCAGTTCTGTAGTTCAGACAGTCCCCTCAGCAAGTGGTTATTAATTTATTCCTGCTTAAACAACAGCAATCTTCCAGACATTCTTAGGACACATGCAAAAAGAGCGCCATCATTTTTTGTTTTTTTCTGTACCAGTTTTGTTTCCTACATGGAATACAGTCTGTGCTCCAAAAATGTGAACAGAATCCATGAGCCAGCTGCCTGAACTGAAGCATAACCCTTTGCCTTTCACTGGTGTCTCTTATGGTGATTTTTTTGTATTGGGCTTGGGTAGAGAATAGCCACCAAACCTCGATTGTGCACACACACGCAGTGCCCAACCTTGTGACTGCAGGTTACCAGTTTGGTTTGTAATGTAAGAAAAACGTGATGAGAGTTCAGGAGTGATCATATTGAATATGACACGTGGCAGTAACATGCCTGTGAAGACTAGAGTTCAGTGATGTTGTCAGTGTTTGGTGTCGGGGGGGGTAAACATGACTTATGTGTGAAAGGACCCATAGCTAGGCTGTTCTCAGCACTGACTGACAATCCTTGTGCAATATTGATGTGTAACTTGGTGTGCCTCTTCCTTTAGCCAAACCCCTTGGCTCCATGTGTTTGTGTCATTATCAGCATGAACACTGGCTCCATGTGTTTGTGTCATTATCAGCATGAACACTGGCTCCATGTGTTTGTGTCATTATCAGCATGAACACTGGCTCCATGTGTTTGTGTCATTATCAGCATGAACACTGGCTCCATGTGTTTGTGTCATTATCAGCATGAACAAAGCATTTACACTTTTCTGTGCTGAATGTGTGAATTCATGAACCCTTTTTGTGTCTTTTTTCGATTTTATTCATGAACTTTCTTTGCTCAAGATTTGGCCATGCCTCTCTACGTGTTGACACAAATTCATTTTAATGGATTGGAACGTTGCCACGCAAGTGATCTGAATCGGTAAATTTGTGTGAACGAGCCACAGTGAAATCAGATCCTTTTATGTTCACATACACACACCCACAGGTTTTTTCTACAAATGTTAGGACAGTTTTACAGCAATATTGTGTAAACTTGTAATCCTTGGGCATCTTTGCCATTACCTGTGTATGATTTTTCTGTGTATAGAGAGACCATTTTATATCTAATTGACCTACAGGTCCTTTGTTTTATTTTTCACCAAGCTTGTATCTTCTGTTTTATTTCCTGTGATTTATTTGGTTATTTACAGTCTCAAGTCATCGGCAGTAAAACAACGATTATATGTTGTGTTATTTTGTGAAATCTCAAATGCGACTTAACTCTTAATTCTGTGCAGCCATAATATGATTTACCTGATGTACAAAAGTGTAGCGTGGACTGAACATTGTTTTTTTTTCTTCTGTTTTTATGTATAAGAATAAACGAAAAAATGACATCTTGTGGAAAAAAAAAGGAGTATCGTCTTTATTCATCTGTGGATGTGCTGCTGACTTGACTTTGTGCAAGTAAATGTGTTTGTAGGCCCGAGGGGGTCAATCTGCATGCAGCTCTTTGTGTGTGTGGTTGGGTGACCATGCACACTGTTTTGTGGATATGTGCAGTGTTTTTACATATGTGAATGGCCCAGCGAGCACTGAACCGACTTGACATGTTCATCGCAACCGTTGAAGGCATCAGTCACATGCACACATCACCGTCATCATCATTTTCAAAAAAGACTAACAAGTGAACAGCTAAACCCACAGGCGAATGAATAGCAACAGACAAGAAATCTCCAATCATCCAGAGAAAAATGGTATCAATATATCTGCAGCAGCTGCACAGATACACCCCTTGCCCCGTGCGTATTCACTACACAAACATGCAGAATTGTTTGTGTGTTTTTCTGCATTCATAGTTTGCATAGCAATGCAGGCATGGGTTAACATGTATATTTCTGCATTCATAGTTTGCATAGCAATGCAGGCATGGGTTAACATCTATATTTCTGCATCCCACTTACTATGTGACAACAAAAGAAAATGAATAAAAGCAAGCTCATTGTGAACTTGTATACCTAAGCATGACCCTTCATACTTACATACAAAGCCGTCAATCTGCACAAACAGTCACACGAAAGCATGCACATATGTGTGCACACCTGCACAATCACTTGCATGCAAACAAACATACATACAGACACACAATCACACACATATATATACACAGTATATATAGAGAGATATTTCACCCTGATTCATCCACAACACACACACACACATATATGGATATAAATAAAGATATATAAATAAAAATATCACACTGTTTCTTCCACACACAGATCGGGTCTCAATATATATATATATATATATATATCATCAGATTCCTCCACATGACATATCACCCTGATTCATAATACACAACACACATATCACACTTCTTCCTCCACAAGACATGTACGTGTTCTCCACAGGACAGACCACATCAATGCTTGAGGAAAGTCTTCGGGCCACAAGAATTTATAATGCTGCAGAACTTCTGGGGAACGCTTCTTGTCACTTTGCTGGCAGAACTTTGTACAGCACTTTGCAGTGAGCTGACTGCGCAGACGTAAAACACTTCTGCAGTCCATTTTGACAAAACTCGGCCCGTGAGTCTGGCATCTCTTGGACTCGACTGTGTATTTTGCCGATTTCTATCGTTCACCTGATTGGTGTTCAGAAACGGCAGCGCTTGGAGTTTGTGTCTTTTGTTGATACGGTTGTTTTCTATCGTTCACCTTGTTGGCGTTCAGAAGCGTTTGTGACTATCATAATAATAAATGCAGGGTGGAGAACTATCATATAGATGCAAGGTGGAGGATGCCACCTGATGATTCAGTTTTGGTCGTCTCTCTCTCTCTCTCACACACACACATTCCCACACTTTCGTTGATGGCAGTTTAAAGACTTTCCTTCCTTTCTTTTGCTGTGACGGCCGTACTCACTCTGCTGACGAAGTAATAAACGTCATCGTCAGTCAAGAGGATTTTATTCTTTATCTCCGTTACACGACCAACGTCGACTTGTCGATGACTCTGTCGTAGTTGGTGAATGCTGGGTATTTTCGTGTCTCCACAACCCACCGAACACCTGACATGGATTACAGGATCTTTAACGTATGTATTTGATCTTCTGCGTGCGTGTACACACGAAGGGGGTTCAGGCACCAGCACGTCTGCACATATGTTGACCTGGGAGATCGATTTTATGCACATCACAACAGTTGTTTAGGGATGCACACTCATTCTATTGTACGCACTGATTTCTGCCTTGTTCTGATGACGATTCTGAAGAACACAGTGACACGTCACACATGGTCACAGATCTGACCAGCACAGTATCACACTGTCACGTGACGTCAGAATTGACCAACACAGTGTCACTGTCACATGACGTCAGTTCTGCTCAACACAGTATCACACTGCCACGTGACGTCAGATCTGACCAGCACAGTACAACACTGTCACATGACGTCAGATGGTGTGAAGGGGGGTGGGGTGGGGGTGTCATTGGGACCAGGGCTGACGTCAGAGATCTGGCAGAAGGCCGGACAGGGGCTCAGGCAGGAGTGGCATGGCCACGGTGTGACGTCATGGCCACGGTGTGACGTCATGGCCACGGTGTGACGTCATGGGCTCGGTGTAACATCAGTAGACCTCTTTCCTTTCACCGTTCGTGGGCTACAACTCACATGTTTACTCGTATGTTTGAGTGGGATTCGGAGTGTATGACCGTTTTTAACCCGCAATGTAGGCAACCATACTCCGTTTTGGGGGGCTATTCGTGACTGGAGAGGGTGTGTTGACTCGAGGCGTAGGTGCGGGGCGTGGGGTTGGGGTGGGGGGTATGGTGGTGGTGTTTTGACTTCATAACCCCATCAACAACACCCAGGCATGTGTGTGTGTGTGGGTGAGTGCGGTGTGTGGGATGTGTGGGGTGAGGGCGTGTTGACTTCAGGACCACCTCAACAACAGCTACGGATATGTGTGCGGTGGGGGATGGAGTGAGTGTGTGTGTGGTGACGTGTTGACTTCATGACCACATCATCAACGGCCAGAGATGCAGGGGTAGGTGGTGTGGGTGGGGTGGTGATGAACGGAGGGGGAGGGGTAGTGGTGTGGGTGGGTGGTGATGAACGGAGGGGGAGATGTAGGGGTAGGTGGTGTGGGTGGGGTGGTGATGAACGGAGGGGAGGGGTAGGTGGTGTGGTGGGTGGTGATGAACGGAGGGGAGATGTAGGGGTGGTGTGTGGGTGGGTGGTGATGAACGGAGGGGGAGGGGTAGGTGGTGTGGGTGGGGTGGTGATGAACGGAGGGGGAGGTGTAGGTGGTGTGGGTGGGGTGGTGATGAACGGAGGGGGAGGTGTAGGGGCAGGTGGTGTGGGTGGGGTGGTGATGAACGGAGGGGGAGATGTAGGGGCAGGTGGTGTGGGTGGGGTGGTGATGAACGGAGGGGGAGATGTAGGGGCAGGTGGTGTGGGTGGGGTGGTGATGAACGGAGGGGGAGGTGTAGGGGCAGGTGGTGTGGGTGGGGTGGTGATGAACGGAGGGGGAGGTGTAGGGGCAGGTGGTGTGGGTGGGGTGGTGATGAACGGAGGGGGAGGTGTAGGGGTAGGTGGTGTGGGTGGGGTGGTGATGAACGGAGGGGGAGGTGTAGGGGTAGGTGGTGTGGGTGGGGTGGTGATGAACGGAGGGGGAGGGGTAGGTGGTGTGGGTGGGGTGGTGATGAACGGAGGGGGAGGGGTAGGTGGTGTGGGTGGGGTGGTGATGAACGGAGGGGGAGGGGTAGGTGGTGTGGGTGGGGTGGTGATGAACGGAGGGGGAGGGGTAGGTGGTGTGGGTGGGGTGGTGATGAACGGAGGGGGCGATGTAGGGGCAGGTGGTGTGGGTGGGGTGGTGATGAACGGAGGGGGAGGTGTAGGGGTAGGTGGTGTGGGTGGGGTGGTGATGAACGGAGGGGGAGGTGTAGGGGTAGGTGGTGTGGGTGGGGTGGTGATGAACGGAGGGGGCGGAGCCTGAAAGCAGAGGACGAGTGAGAGGGGTGACGTTCTGAACCACCACCACCAGGACAAGGACCCGAAAGGACCCCCAGTGTCAGTCAAGTCAGTCAGGTGTATCAGTCAGTCAGTCAAGTTTATCAGTCAGTCAAGTCAAGTCAAGTCAAGTCAAGTCAAGTCAGTCAAGTTTATAAGTCAGTCAGTCAGGTCAGTCAAGCCAGTCAGTCAAGTTTATAAGTCAGTCAGTCAGTCAGTCAGTCAGTCAAGTCAAATCAAATCGGTCAAGTTTATCAGTCAGCCAGCCAGCCAGCCAGCCAGCCAGTCAGTCAGTCAGTCAGAGGGCGGGGCTGGCGGTGAGGGGGTCGGTGAGGACGGTCTGGTGGATGTGCACAAAGAGCGGCACGTACAGCAGAAAGTCCAGGAAGTCCAGGCGGCGGTGCTGGGCCAGCTTCTGCCGGACCTCCTGCTCCTGCTGCGGACCGACGCCCCCAGCCCTCAGCTCCACGACAAGCTGGTCCAGGCTGATGCTGCCCCCGCCCCCTCCCGCTTCACCGTCCTCCTCGTCCCTGTTGCACTCCCACAGCGCCTGGGGACACACACACACACACACACACACACACAGAGCAACCCCCACACAATTACGTCTCCTACAATTGTGCTCACATTTAGCACACACAAAAAGTTCCACTACTAGTGTGTTCAAATACACTGGACAAAAACATGTTTTTTTTCTAACGGTGTGTCCACATACATAACACATAAACACGTTTTTATATAAGTGAGTTCCCATACACAGCACATAAACACGTTTTTCTACAAGTGGGTTCCCATACATAGCACATAACATGTTTTCCAACAAGTGAGTTCACATACAGAGCACAGAAACACGTTTTCCAAACAGGTGAGTTCCCATACAAAGTACAGAAACACGCTTTCCTACAAGTGAGTTCAAATACACTCGACAAAAACATGTATTTTTCCAAAAGGTGCATTCACCTCCATAGCACAAAACATGTTTTCCTACTTATGTCACATAGCACAAAAAGTTTCCTTGCAAATGTTTTCAAATACCTTGCACAAAAAACATGTTTGTTTTTTTTCTTTTTCTAAAGGTGTGTTCAAATACGTAACACACAAACAGGTTTTCCTACAAGTGTTTTCCCAAACATAGAACATAAAGACGTTTTCCATACAATTGAGCCCATATATACGAGGGTCATTCAATAAATAAGGTGAATTTTTCGGTATAAGGACTTCTAATACAGATAGAAGCTTACTTTTTTTTTCTTTTTTGTTTTTGTTTTACTTCTTTTTCACATGGATTTAATTTGTTTTGCAGATTAAAAAAAACTTTGAGAGTTTTGGCGATTAACAAAGATGGCCGACCAAGAAGCATGCTCCAGGATTGAACAGCGGTCAGTTATCAAGTTTTTGGTTGCTGAAGGGTGCAAACCAGTTGAAATTCATAGGAGAATGTCAACTGTGTATGGTGCCACATGTTTCAGCCGAAAAAATGTCTACAAGTGGGCTAAATTGTTTAAAGAAGGACGGAGCAGTGTTGAGGATGAAGACAGGCCTGGAAGGCCTACAGAAGTGAGGTCTCCTGAGGTGATCGAATCAGTCAATGACCTCATTCAGTCTGACAGAAGGGTGACAGTGGATGACATTGCAAGGACTTTGAGCTTATCTGTTGGGACAGCACACAAAATTGTCCATGATGACTTTGGCTACTCGAAGGTCAGCTGCCGGTGGGTGCCAAAGATGCTTACTCCAAAGCACAAACAGAGGAGGGTCGAGTTGTCCCAGCAGTGTCTCTGCCGCTATGAGAAGGATGGTGATGAGTTTCTGAAGAAGGTGGTCACATGTGACGAGACATGGGTTTGGCACTATGAGCCTAAGTCCAAACGGCAGTCCATGGAGTGGAAGCACGTAGGCTCTCCAGTGAAGAAGAAGTTCAAGTCCCAGCGGTCCACGAGGAAGGTGATGCTCACCGTTTTTTGGGATATGCAAGGCCCAATCACCATTTCATTCCTTGAGAAAGGAAGCACTGTGAACAGTGCCAACTACTGTGAACTGCTGAGGCAGGTCAAGAAAGACATGAAGAACAAACGCAGGGGTCATCAGTCAGAAGGAGTCATCTTGCATCATGACAACGCAAGGCCTCACACAGCAGCCCGAACGGTGCAGACCATCAACGAGCTGGGCTGGGAACTGCTCCCTCATCCCCCTTACAGCCCAGACCTTGCCCCTTCAGACTTTCACCTGTTTGGTCCCTTGAAAGCGTTCACGAGAGGCACGAAGTTTGAAAGTGACGATGAAGTCAAAAGTGTTGTGAGCGACTGGCTGAGACATCAGTCCAAAGATTTTTACGCTGAGGGAATACGGAAGCTTGTGCACAGATGGGAAAAGTGTGTGACAGTGCTGGGAGACTACGTTGAAAAAAAAATGAAGTAAGCCTCTATCTGTATTAGAAGTCCTTATACCGAAAAATTCACCTTATTTATTGAATGACCCTCGTATGATAGTCAGTCGTGTCCGACTATGACCATCAGAGGAGGCAACTGCTGTTCCGACTAGTTGGGCTAGAATTTGATTATAGTGGAGAGTGTCTTGCCCAAGTACATCCCCACTCTCTCGGCCAACAGGGTTTTAGGACAGTCGGCGTTGGGATGGTTCCCAAAGGCCAACTAGCCCACAAGGCTGCAGCACTAAGAGCCAGTGCAATTTTGCCTCCTAGTTTGAGAGTCATAGTCCTTCACAAAAGACTAAGCTGTAAATGGTTTCCCATTGACTGGAGAAACCATTGATAATACAGCTCTTACTTTGTGGTGGCCCAAATGTAAACTTATGTCAATCTTAATATATAGCACAAAAACACGTTTTCCTACGAGTGAGCTCACACACACACACAGCATAGAAACACGTGTTCACAAACCAGGTGTGTCCCCATACCTTGCACAGGAACATCTTTCTCTCCAGGGTCCTGTAATCCAGGTTGGCCATCATGCTGCGGACCCAGTCACTGTGAGACAGCCACGTGCCAGGTGTCAGGGTCAAGGTCATGGGAAACCAGTCATCAGGATCCTCCCACCCCCTTCCCCATCCCCCCGAACACACGCACATGCGACAACACACACACACATACACACACACACATTCAAAAGTTCTTTTGAATGTGTTATTAACAATTCCAATATGTTATTTGCTGTTGCAGAAGGTTTGCTGCGTAGTCCAATAGGACATTTGTTATAGTTGTTTGATGTTGGCGTTTATAACATTTCCATTTTCCCTAGCGTTGTCTCTCCCTATTCACCCTCCACACATACACACTTTTACCCCCACCCCCTCCCACAACCCCTACCCCCACGGTTGTTTTTTTTCCCCCGTCTAATATCACTTCAAGTGGAAAGACATTAAACTGAAGACGAACGATCACACACACACCCCACACACAAACACATACATCCTCATTCACTCAGCACACTACCTTATTTGCTGCACTTGCAAGAAACACACACACACACACACACACACACACACACACACACACACACACCCCACTCTGTCTTCAAGACAGTGCTCCAAGAAAGCATCCACGAGTAACATGTTAGTGACTGACAACCCAGTGGATCAAGCTAGTTTTCAGTGACGTGACATCACTTCATGACCGCTGGCTGCACTCACTCCAGTCTGGAGACGCGCTGCGACAGTGCCGCCAGTATGGAGAAGAGTCTGAAGTCAGTGCCAGACCTCACCCGCTGTCCGGCCAGCTGCATCACCTGTTCCAACAACAACCACCTGTCTACATGTAAAGGTACAGGTTCCACGGCCTTTAAAACCCCTTGTGTGACCATGGAGCGAATCACGCACGTGCGTAGTAACGTCACTGATGTCGTCATCAGGGAAGGGAAATAACTCTGGAAGGCTGAAGATTCACACAGGCTATCTGGAGTGGTGTTATCTCCAGATCATTTTCTCAGTTTCAGGCTTATTGTTTTGGATATTGTTTTCTGACTTGAAACACGACTTTCTACTGTTTTCCCCCTGGCACTGAAGGGGTTTCAACGGCCATGGGGGCAGTGAATTCATACCCACTGTGACGAGGGCTCGGCATAGGAAGGCGAGGCCCCATACAGTCTACGTTTTCAACCCTTAAACTTAACACGCCTCCTAGATTGACACATGTTACGATCTTAACAAACTTTCTTCTTTCAGCATTGGATCAAAAGTATATGTTTCCCTGCAAGAACATATATGTTTCCCGTTTCAAGCTTTTTATTAAAATCGCAGAATGACATTCTACCTATCAAGAACAATTGGCCGAAAGGTAGGTTCTAGTTGGGTACGGGAGATGTGTCACTTGGCCAGAAAGAGCTAATTTCTATGTGATGTGTACTTTATTGTCATACATGTCACAATAACAAGCAAACAAGCCAAAAAACAATAATGATTCGAAAAGACAACAGAAAGTCCTCCCCGAAAGCGGTAGGATAATTATGAGAATGGTGTACTTGCTAAGAAGACAGCTTTTAAGTGAGATGTACTTGCATGAAAGAGGTGGTGAATTGAAGAGGTTTGCCTTTTCTTCCGAAATAGGAAAGGTGTAGAAGGGGTGTACTTTTCCCAAGGAGGTTACTTGTAGGAGAGGTATGTTTTCTGGAAACAGGTAGGGTAGAGGAGAATTATATTTGTCGCAGTCAGGCAGGGTGTAGATTTAAATTATACAGTATTTTATTTTCAAACAAGTCTCAGTTCAACTACAATCGAGAATTGGAGAGGACAGCAAGAGTCTTGCCCGAAAGAGGTAAGCAGTGGGACAGGTGCCGGTGCTACACAGAGGTAAACTGGCACAGATGTCCCTACTTCACAGAGGTAAGCTATGGGACAGGTGTCCTTGCTATACAGACAGGCTACATGACATATATCCTGGCTATAAAGAGGCAGGCTACAGGAAAGTGTCCTTGCTACAAAGGCAGGCTATGGGACAAATATCCAGGCTACAAAGAGGCAAGCTATGGTACAGGTGTCCTGGCTATAAAGAGGCAGGCTACAGGACAAGTGTCCTTGCTATACAGAGGAAAGCTATGGGACAGGTGTCCTATCTACAAAGAGGTAGGCTACAGGACAGGTGTCCTTGCTACACAGAGGGACAAATATCTAGGCTACAAAGAGGCAGGCTAGGGGACAGGTGTCCTGGCTATAAAGAGGCAGGCTGCAGGACAAGTGTCCTGGCTATAAAGAGGCAGGCTAGGGGACAGGTGTCCTGGCTATAAAGAGGCAGGCTAGAGACAGGATGTCCTGGCTATAAAGAGGCAGGCTACAGGACAGATGTCCTGGCTATAAAGAGGCAGGCTAGGGACAGGTGTCCTGGCTATAAAGAGGCAGGCTAGGGGACAGGTGTCCTGGCTATAAAGAGGCAGGCTGCAGGGACAAGTGTCCTGGCTATAAAGAGGCAGGCTAGGGGACAGGTGTCCTGGCTATAAAGAGGCAGGCTAGGGGACAGGTGTCCTGGCTATAAAGAGGCAGGCTAGGGGACAGGTGTCCTGGCTATAAAGAGGCAGGATAGGGGACAGGTGTCCTGGCTATAAAGAGGCAGGCTAGAGACAGGTGTCCTGGCTATAAAGAGGCAGGCTAGAGACAGGTGTCCTGGCTATAAAGAGGCAGGCTAGGGGACAGGTGTCCTGGCTATAAAGAGGCAGGCTAGGGGACAGGTGTCCTGGCTATAAAGAGGCAGGCTAGAGACAGGTGTCCTGGCTATAAAGAGGCAGGCTAGGGGACAGGTGTCCTGGCTATAAAGAGGCAGGCTAGGGGACAGGTGTCCTGGCTATAAAGAGGCAGGCTAGGGACAGGTGTCCTGGCTATAAAGAGGCAGGCTAGGGGACAGGTGTCCTGGCTATAAAGAGGCAGGCTGCAGGACAGGTGTCCTGGCTATAAAGAGGCAGGCTAGGGGACAGGTGTCCTGGCTATAAAGAGGCAGGCTAGGGGACAGGTGTCCTGGCTATAAAGAGGCAGGCTAGGGGACAGGTGCACTTGCCCGAAAGAGGTAGGTTCTCTCCGAGACGCTGAGGTTGGGGTTGATGGCCCGCAGTGCGTACACCAGCTCCTCCTCCGTCAGGTGGTCCTTCTGCCCCTCGTCCAGCTACAACCACCACACAACTCCATCACCACTGCCACCACCACACAACTCCATCACCACTGCCACCACCACACACCACCATCACCACTGCCACCACTAACACACCACCATCACCACCATCACCACCGCCACACCACAACCGTCACAACCAGTACACAGAACCATCATCACCACCATTACCACCACCATCATCACCACCAATAACAGCCCCTTCTCTATCAGGTTGTCCTCCTTGCCCTCATTCAGCTACAACAACTACAACCACTAACACTATACCACCACCACAAATATACCACCATCACCTCCCCATCACCGCCACCACCACTATCACCATCACCACCACCACACTACCACGACCCTGACCCATACAACAACAACATTGCCAAGACATCACCACCACCACCACCACCACCGCTACACCACAACCATCACAACTAATACACATGACCATCATCACCACCACCACTACCAGCTCCTCCTCCGTCAGGTAGCCCTTCTTCCCCTCATCCATCTACAGCATCCACAACCCCATCACCATCAGCACTGTCACCAACATCACCATCACCATAATCACCGCCACCACCACCATCATCACCACCACAATACCACCACCATCATCACCACCACCACTACACCACCACCATCACCATCACCCCTACACCACCACCATCACAATCATCACCAATACACCACCACCATCATCATCACCACTACACCACCACCATCATCACCACCATCACCACCACCATCATCACCACCACCACCACCACCATCATCATCATCATCACCACCACCACCACCACCATCATCATCACCACCACCACCACCATCACCACCACCACCACCACCATCATCATCATCACCACCACCACCATCATCATCACCACCACCACCACCACCACCATCATCATCACCACCACCACCACCATCATCATCACCACCACCACCACCATCATCATCACCACCACCACCACCATCATCATCACCACCACCACCACCATCATCATCACCACCACCACCATCATCACCACCACCACCACCACCATCATCATCACCACCACCACCATCATCACCACCACCACCACCATCATCATCACCACCACCACCACCACCATCATCACCACCACCACCACCATCATCATCACCACCACCACCACCATCATCATCATCACCACCACACCACCACCATTATCATCATCACCACCACCACTACACAAATATGACCCTGACCTCCACCACAACACCACCAATACACCACCACCATAACCATCATCACCACTGGTGGTGGTGTGTCCATCGAGATCGATGATGACCATCGTTGTCATCCAGCTGGGGGTTGGGGGGAGGGTGGTGGTGGGGTGAGGGGGAGGATGCTCATGAATCTATCTGAGTGCGCAGATGGCTGAATAATCCAATCTGCGCACGAAATGTTCGCTGACAGTTGGGGCAGACAAAGACAGGCATATCATTGTCAGGGAGCCTGTTTGCCCGTGACTTTCTGGCCTGCCTCTTCTGAACAGCTGCAGCAGTCCTGTTGGCCTCGCACAACTTGGCGCCTTTGTGCACAGCAGCGCGCCATTTGTCACGGTCCACTGCAGATTCCTCCCAGGAGTCAGGGTTGATATCAAACGCTTTCAGAGAGACTTTCAGAGTATCTCTGAAGCGCTTCTTCTGACCTCCGTGTGATCTCTTCCCTTGTTGCAGCTCGCCATAGAAGAGCATTTTGGGCAGCCGATGGTCTGGCATGCGCGCCACGTGTCCAGCCCAGCGAAGCTGGGACTGCATCAGGATGGTGAAGATGCTGGGAAGGGTGGCTTTTGCGAGCACCTCTGTGTCTGGGGTCTTGTCTTGCCACTTGATGTTCAGTAGCTTCCTGAGGCATGTTGTGTGGAAGTGGTTCAGCTTCTTGGCATGTCGTTGGTACACTGTCCAAGTTTCGCAGGCGTACAGTAGTGTGGGGAGAACTACTGCTCTGTAGACCTTAGCTTTGTCTCAAGACTAATGCCTCTTCTGTTCCAGACATTTGCATTGAGTCTACCAAAAGTTGCGCTTGCTCTTGCAATCCTGACGTTCACTTCATCGTCGATGGTCGCATTTCGTGACAGTGTGCTGCCAAGGTATGTGAACCACTCCACCGCACTGAGTCTCTGACCGTTGACTGTGATGTTGGGCTCAACGTAGGGTTTCCCTGGGGCTGGCTGATGGAGAACTTCAGTTTTCCTCGTGCTGATGGTAAGGCCGAAGTTCCTGCTGGCAGTGGCAAACTTGTCGACGCTGAGTTGCATGTCAGCTTCAGATCCAGCGCTGAGGGCACAATCATCAGCAAACAAAAAGTCTCTGATGATGTCTGTCATGACCTTTGTTTTTGCTTGAAGCCTTCTGAGGTTAAACAGCTTGCCATCTGTTCGGTACTTTAGGCCGATTCCAACATCGCCATCTCTGAAGGCATCAGTAAGCACTGCAGAGAACATGAGGCTGAACAGCGTTGGAGCCAGGATGCAGCCTTGCTTGACACCATTTGTGACAGCAAAAGGAGCAGATGTTTCGCCATTGTCCTGGACTCGAGCCTGCATGCCTTCATGGAACTGGCTGACCAAGGAAATAAATTTCCGAGGGCATCCGTACTTGGCCATGATCTTCCACAGTCCTTCTCTACTCACGGTGTCGAAGGCCTTAGTGAGGTCGACATAGGTGGAGAACAGATCAGCATTTTGCTCCTGACATTTCTCTTGCAGCTGCCTTGCAGCAAACACCATGTCGGTGGTTCCGCGCTCTTTCCGGAATCCACATTGGCTCTCAGGCAAATGACCTTGGTCAAGGTGTGCTGTGAGGCGGTTTAGTAGGATCCTGGCAAGTATCTTGCCTGCGATGGAGAGCAAGGAAATGCCCCGATGGTTATCACAGGCTTGCCGGTTCCCCTTTCGCTTGTACAAGTGAATGATAGATGCATCTTTGAAATCCTGGGGGATCTCTTCTTTCCACATGAGTGAGTACAGCTGATGGAGCTTCTCAGTCAGCACAGTGCCTCCATCCTTGTAGACCTCTGCTGGTATGGAGTCTGAGCCACTTTGCCACTGGATAGCAGACGGATTGCTTTATGGGTCTCAAGAAGTGTTGGCGGATCGTCCAGTGCTTCGTTGATGGGGACTTGTGGGAGACGGTCTATGGCTTCATCATTTATGGAGGAAGGGCGATTTAAGACACTGTTGAAGTGCTCAGCCCAGCGTTCGAGAATTTTCTCCTTCTCGGTGATCAAGGTATTCCCATCTGCACTGAGGAGGGGGGATGATCCTGAGGATGTGGGGCCGTAGACTTCTTTTAAGGCATCATAGAACCTCTTCATATCGTGCCTGTCGGCATATCCCTGGATCTCATCAGCTTTGTCACTCAGCCACTTATCCTGCATCTGGCGTAACTTTTGCTGAACAGTCCTGCGGATGGCATCGTACGCATCCTTTTTTGATCTGGACTTTGGGTTGCTCAGATAGGCTTGATGCAGACGGCGTTTCTCATCCAGAAGTTGCTTGATTTCATCACAGTTTTCATCAAACCAGTCTTTGTGCTTTCTGGTCATGGGTCCCAGGGTCTCTGAAGCTGTACTATAGATCAGCTCACGCAGGGTCCTCCAGTCAGACTCCACATTCTGGTTGTCCAGAGAGGCGGATTCCAGACGATCTTCCAGCAGCTCCACAAAGGACTGTTTGATGATGTTTTTCAGCTTAGCGATGTTGAGCCGTTTTGGAGCCTTCTGGCCTTGGGGGCGTCTCTTGGGCTGGATTCGAATATTCAGCTTCGAGACTACAAGGCAATGGTCTGTCCAACACTCGGCACCGCACATGGTCTTTGTTACACGTACATCTTGCCTATCCCTTTTCCTGACGATGACATAATCGATGAGATGCCAATGCTTTGAGCGAGGGTGCATCCATGACGTCCTGTTACGGGTAGGGAGGCAGAAAACTGTGTTGGTTATCAGCAGTTCGTGCTCTGCACAGGTCTGAAGCAAAAGCAATCCATTTGGGTTGCAGTGGCCCACACCGTGCTTTCCAATCACTCCATCCCAGGAGATGTAGTCAGAGCCAACTCTAGCATTGTAGTCCCCAAGAATGATGAGCTTGTCTGCTTTAGGGATAGCAGCAATGACAGAGTGAAGGTCCTCGTAGAACTTCGCCTTCACTTCATCCGGGTTTGTCATGGTTGGGGCGTAGGCACTGACAATGGTGAGGTGCTTCTGGCCAGATGCCAGTGGGAGTTTCATGGTCATAAGCCTATCGTTGACTCCCTTTGGGATTCCAGCTAGCTTGCTGACAAGTGCTGTTTTTACTGCAAAACCAACGCCAGCCTCATGTCGCTCTTCGCTTCCTTGTCCACTCCAGAAGGTGTAACCAGATCCCCGTTCACAGAGCTCGCCTTCGCCTGCAAGCCGAGTCTCACTCAAGGCTGCGATGTCAATGTTGTATCTGGCGAGTTCGGATGCAACTAGTGCCGTTCTCCTTTGGGGTCTGTCCGCGTTATCTCTGTCCAGGAGAGTCCTTATGTTCCAAGCACCAATGGTGAGAGGAACGATCCTTGTTTTTTTCTTTTCTTTCTTTTTGTTTCGACCGCTGATGTAGGGTCCCCGCCAGCCGCGGTATGCTGGCCAGGGTGATATGGAGCAGGCAATTTTTAGGGCACCTTTTCTAGCCCCTTCCTCATGCCAGGGAGGTGAGCAGTGCATTCCTAAAGAGGGCTGCTCAGACGCTCAGACGGCTGCCGAGCTCCATCGCTGCTCCTGTCGACGAAGAACGACCCTATGGCCTGAGCCGCCTGCACCACCACCATAACCATCATCACCACTACCATCACCACTATGCCACCACCACCATTACACCACCACCACCACCACAACAACAATCACAACCCAATTACCGCCACCACCACCACCATTACACTACCACCACCCTTACCTCCACAATAACACCACCAGAACACTAACACGACACCACCACCTTCATCACCACCACCACCACTACACACCATCATCATCATCTTCATCACCACCACTACAACCACCACCACCATCATCATCATCACCACCACCACCACCATCATCATCATCTTCATCACCACCACTACAACCACCACCACCACCACTACACACTACCACCACCACCACCATCATCATCACCACCACCACTACACACCATCATCATCATCTTCATCACCACCACTACAACCACCACCACCACCACTACACACTACCACCACCACCACCATCATCATCACCACCACCACCACCACCACCACCACACCCCACCACCACAACCATCATCACCACCACCACTACACACCACCACCACCATCATCATCATCACCACCACCACTACCCCCACTACACCCCACCACCACCACCATCATTACCACCACCACCACTACCACCACCACCACACACCATCATCATCATCGTCATCTCCACCACCACCACCACCACCACTACACACCACCACGATCATCGCCATCACAACCATCATCACCACCGTAAGGTAGTTACCGGATTACCTATTTGAAAGTAAAAAATCACTTGTAGAGAAACTGTGTGTGTGTGTGTGTGTGTGTGTGTGTGTGTGTGTGTGTGTGTGTGCGTGCGTGCGTGCGTGCGTGCGCGCGCACACAGAAGATGAACAAGAAAAAGACGACGACGACGATGTAAAACAGCGGCCACTCACCTGCTCAAAGGTGTACCGGTATTGTTCTGTCGTCGATGGATTCAGAATGCAGTACTTCGCCAGGAACCCGTCTGTGGAACGAAAAATGAACATATCACACACACACACACACACACACACACACACACACACACACACACACACACACACACACACTAAACTGAAAGATAACTTGCGTCACGGGCTGCACCAAGAATTTAACACTGTCCTGAGCCACAAGCGTATTTTTCAGACACAAAAATACTCACCGGTGCTGACAAATACACAACTGTCACAGAAAGTATTTATCAGTCCTGACAAATATAAAACTGTCACAGAAAGTATTCACCAGTCCTGACAAATACAAATAGTCACAAAGTATTCACCAGTCCTGACAAATACAAAATTGTCACAGAAAGTATTCACCAGTCCTGACTAATACAAATAGTCATAGAAAAGTATTCACCAGTCCTGACTAATACAAATAGTCACACAAAGTATTCACCAGTCCTGACAAATACAAAATTGTCACAGAAAGTATTCACCAGTCCTGACAAATACAAATAGTCACAGAAAGTATTCACCAGTCCTGACAAATACAAATAGTCACAGAAAAGTCTTCACCAGTCCTGACAAATACAAATAGTCACAAAGTATTCACCAGTCCTGACTAATACAAATAGTCACAGAAAGTATTCACCAGTCCTAATACAAATAGTCACAGAAAGTATTCACCAGTCCTGACTAATACAAATAGTCACAGAAAGTATTCACCAGTCCTGACTAATACAAATAGTCACAAAGTATTCACCAGTCCTGACAAATACAAATAGTCACAGAAAGTATTCACCAGTCCTGACTAATACAAATAGTCACAGAAAGTATTCACCAGTCCTGACTAATACAAATAGTCATAGAAAAGTATTCACCAGTCCTGACTAATACAAATAGTCACACAAAGTATTCACCAGTCCTGACAAATACAAAATTGTCACAGAAAGTATTCACCAGTCCTGACAAATACAAATAGTCACAGAAAGTATTCACCAGTCCTGACAAATGCAAAATAGTCACAGAAAGTATTCACCAGTCCTGACAAATACAAATAGTCACAGAAAAGTATTCACCAGTCCTGACAGATACAAATAGTCACAGAAAGTATTCACCAGTCCTGACTAATACAAATAGTCACAGAAAGTATTCATCAGTCCTGACTAATACAAATAGTCACAGAAAGTATTCACCAGTCCTGACTAATACAAATAGTCACAGAAAGTATTCATCAGTCCTGACTAATACAAATAGTCACAGAAAGTATTCACCAGTCCTGACTAATACAAATAGTCACAGAAAGTATTCACCAGTCCTGACTAATACAAATAGTCACAGAAAGTATTCACCAGTCCTGACTAATACAAATAGTCACAGAAAGTATTCACCAGTCCTGACTAATACAAATAGTCACACAAAGTATTCACCAGTCCTGACTAATACAAATAGTCACAGAAAGTATTCACCAGTCCTGACTAATACAAACAGTCACAGAAAGCATTCACCAGTCCTGACTAATACAAACAGTCACAGAAAGTATTCACCAGTCCTGACAAATACAAATAGTCACAGAAAGTATTCACCAGTCCTGACTAATACAAATAGTCACAGAAAGTATTCACCAGTCCTAATACAAATAGTCACAGAAAGTATTCACCAGTCCTGACTAATACAAATAGTCACAGAAAGTATTCACCAGTCCTGACTAATACAAATAGTCACAAAGTATTCACCAGTCCTGACAAATACAAATAGTCACAGAAAGTATTCACCAGTCCTGACTAATACAAATAGTCACAGAAAGTATTCACCAGTCCTGACTAATACAAATAGTCATAGAAAAGTATTCACCAGTCCTGACTAATACAAATAGTCACACAAAGTATTCACCAGTCCTGACAAATACAAAATTGTCACAGAAAGTATTCACCAGTCCTGACAAATACAAATAGTCACAGAAAGTATTCACCAGTCCTGACAAATGCAAAATAGTCACAGAAAGTATTCACCAGTCCTGACAAATACAAATAGTCACAGAAAAGTATTCACCAGTCCTGACAGATACAAATAGTCACAGAAAGTATTCACCAGTCCTGACTAATACAAATAGTCACAGAAAGTATTCATCAGTCCTGACTAATACAAATAGTCACAGAAAGTATTCATCAGTCCTGACAAA